>NC_091285.1:54723601-55024491 GCF_032444005.1 Ranitomeya imitator
TACGATATCTGTCTTGATCAAACTTTGGAAAGTTGTCATTCACATCTATGACAGTGACCTTTATGGTGGCAGTGCCAGTTTTGGAAGGTTTACCTCCATCAGAAGCAGTTAGAGTTAACTCATACAAACTTAGTTTTTCTCTGTCTAAAGACTTCTCTAAAATAAGTTCTAGGATTCTGTTTCCATCATCAGTGGTTCTTTCTCCAAGACTAAAGCATTCAGTGTCACTAATAGTATAGGTTTGTATTGAGTTGCTACCTAGATCTGGATCTTCTGCATTTCCTAAAAGAAAATGATCTCCAGGCAGTGCAGACTCACTGATGTCTATATCAAAATGTTTCTTAGAGAATGTCGGGGCGTTATCATTCACATCCTGGATCTCTATTGTGATTGTGTAAAAATTCAAAGGATTTTCAATCACAGCTTCCAGATTTATAAAGCAGCTCAGTTTAGCCCCACATAATGCTTCTCTATCAATTCTATCTGATACAATTAAATCTCCATTTTCCAATTGAATGCTGAAGTATTGCTTTGTGTCATGAGAAACTATCTGAAATTTTCTAGACGCAAGTTCCTTAACATTTAATCCAAGGTCTTTTGCCACATTCCCAACTACAGATCCCTTTTTTATTTCTTCAAGGATTGAGTATTGTATTTGGCCTGAGATATTCCGGAAGTAAAATGAAGATAACCAGAATAATACTTGCCATATCACTGTCCATTGTCCCCCTCTGCATCCTGTGTTATGAGTCATGGTAAGAAATAGAAGTAAAAAAAATAACAACAAAATATGATTCCAAAAGGGATTCTCGAGAAGATGTGTTGAGGAAAATGCAGGCGGCACGGAGGAACTGTGCAGGATTTTCTGGAGCTCTGTGCTGTGAGGCTACATTTGTGCTCGGATTCAGACGGACAGAAAATACTACAGTCTTACGGCGGCACTCAGAGGTCAAACGGAGGTACTGCAATGTAACCTGAGAAAAACGTCTTCGATTCTACCTTAGTTTATGTGCATTTTACCATGAAACTTTACATCATTACTAATAATACTATTTATTATTATACAAAAATTAGGATCTTTATTGTCCTCAATGTGGAGAACCAAATATGGATGACATTGTTAAGCACTAACATACCAATAATGGCAACTTTATCACAGTAAGCACCAATAATGACATATATAAAAGTTACAAATTATTAAATATTATTTTAAAATCTCTTGCGTAACTATGATATCCAAGAACTTTAAATATTAAAGAATCTCACTTCTAGAGTTCAATTTCTAAAATGTGATCTATTTTCCCCTTTCTGCCAGCTGACGGGATATTACGCAGCTGGCAGTATCCCCCGCTTTGAGGTGGACTGCAGCGGTGAGCCCACCTCAAAGCCGCGACATGTCAGCTGTTATAAACAGTTGACCTGTGGCTGCAATGGGTGCGAGTGGAATCGTGATCCGCCTGCTCCCATTAGCTAGTTAAATGCCGCTGTCAATCTCTGACATTTAACAAGCGCCACCGTAACAACATGAGGTCTCCTTGAGACCTCTATGGTTGTTGATGACCGATTGTTATGAGCGCCACCCTGTGGGTGGTGCTCATAGCAATGCTGCATTTCTGCTACATAGAGGTGATCTGTGCTTCACCTCTATGTAGCAGACGAGATTGTGTAGTGCATGCTTCTAGCCTACTATGCAGGCTATTGTAGCATGCCAAAAATAAAGTGTTTAAAAATATTTAAAAAATGAAAAAAAGAAATGTTCAAATCACCCCCCTTTCACCCCAATCAAAATGAAGCAATAAAAAAAAATCAAACCTACACATATTTGGTATTGCCGCATTCAGAATCACCCAATCTATCAACAAAAAAAGGATTAACCTGATCGCTAAACAGCGTAGCGAGAAAAAAAAATCAAAACGCCAAAATTACGTTTTTTTGGTCGCCTTCACATTGCATTAAAATGCAATAACGGGCGATCAAAAAAAGTATCTGCACAAACGTGGTATAAATAAAAATGTCAGCTCGGCACGCAAAAAATAAGCCCTTGCCCAACCCCAGATCATGAAAATGGGAGACGCTACGGGTATCGGAAAAATTTACATTTTTTTTTTCTTTTTAGCAAAGGTTGGAATTTTTTTTCACCACTTAAATAACAAAGAACCTAGACATGTTTGGTGTCTATGAACTCGAAATGACCTGGAGAATCATAATATCAGGTCACTTTTAGCATTTCGTGAACCTAGCAAAACAGCCAAAGAAAAAACAAGCGTGGGATTGCACTTTTTTTGCACTTTTATCGCACTCAAAATTGTTTTCCCATTTTCTAGTACACGACATGGTAAAACTAATGATGTCGTTCAAAAGTACAACTGGTCCCACAAAAAATAAACCCTCACATGGCCAAAGAAGGGGAGAGAAAAACAAAAACTAAAAAATTTCCATGGGTTAAGAAGAGGTTAAACATTGATTTAATTGGAAACATAAGTTCTAGAATATTCCATTCTCTCCAAAATCTCTAAAAATCTCCTGTCGCACCTATACAAAAAATTTATTATACAAATTTGTGTTTTTTCCATATTAAAAACAAACAAATACAGATACTCATAGGTCGGCATCAATCCCTCCATGCACTATTTCTGGTAATAAAAATATTGAATAAATGCCATCATTGCATATAATTGATGGATTGTCATGTCAGCCAAGGGCCTGCTGACGGCCTCCATAACTGCCTTCTTGGTCTTCCTGTGAATCTCTGCCACAGTACTAGTAATTAATTTGGTATTTATTATATTTTGATATGTTTTAAAGTGAACGTGACTGCTGATACCGGCTGCCCTATGCGTGGATATCATGTATCAGACTGCATGAAATCATACTTTAAAAGCGACCATATGCCACATGAAAGATTAGTTGGACAGGTGGTTCCCTTGTGGCTTCTCCCCACTCGTTGCCCTGGAGTGACAGGTCTCTGCCTTTTTGCGCATGTAGACAGAGTTTTGTCAGTTCAGGGCAGCGGGTGGGGAGAAGCCATAGGGGACCCACCTGTCGGACTAGTCTCCAGAATGGTGTGGTCTACTGCCGCTGTTAAAGTATGATTATCTCTAAAACACCACAATATTTCAGATTAAAACATACCTGGCTGAGATCATGCAGCCAGTGCCTGATACATGCTGCCCGTGGTCTAGGCAGCATGTATTAAGTATCAGGTTCTCTTTAATATTTTGTGATGAGTGTAAACACACCATTTATTCTGGTTGGAACACATAAAAACAGAGACACAAAAAAAATTAGAAAAAGTATTATAGACTAACATTAAAGGGGCACCACTTCTGTAGCCAATCATTAATCTCATGGGCTGTGCCAAGGTAGACCTCAAGAAACGCTTAACTCAATGATTGGCTACAGCAGAGATGCGACATCACTGCTGCAGCCAGTCCACTGAGATTGCAGCAGCAGCAGGAATCCAGTACAGAACCCATAAAGAGTGTTTTTCCTCTTTTCCTCTGTACACTGTGTAGTAAAGTGATAGCACCATTGAAATGGAAATTTATGTTTTTTGAGAGAATAGGAGGAAAACACAAATTGGCCTCAGTAGGAAGGCTTAAAATCACTGAAATCTTCAAGGCGTCCTATAAAAAGCCTGTGTTTGTTTCTAGAGATTTTAAGGTTAAGGCCAAACAGAAAGGACGGATTTCCAAAATATTCTTTAAACAATTACTTGAGTTTGCAGGGGAGCAGCTGTTTTACCTCTCAAAAAGGTAAGTAAATTATATCCAGTTGGACAGTTTAAAGGGAACCTGTCACCTGAATTTGGCGGGACTGGTTTTGGGTCTTATGGGCGGAGTTTTCGGGTGTTTGATTCACCCTTTCCTTACCCGCTGGCTGCATGCTGGCTGCAATATTGGATTGAAGTTCATTCTCTGTCCTCCATAGTACACGCCTGCACAAGGCAAGATTGCTTTGCGCAGGCGTGTACTACGGAGGACAGAGAATGAACTTCAATCCAATATTGCAGCCAGCATGCAGCCAGCGGGTAAGGAAAGGGTGAATCAAACACCCGAAAACTCCGCCCATATGACCCAAAACCAGCCCCGCCAAATTCAGGTGACAGAGTCCCTTTAATGAGTAAAATAGCTGTTTACCACAAAATCAAGTGGTTGTCAAACAATCACAAACTACAGGAGCTAACATCCATGGCTGTCGGTGGCCACCCCATTTGGCCATACTCTAAGCTCAATTTCACACATCCATGAGACTATTATTTCATCAGAAGACCCATCCTGACTAAATCCCCTGTCTTTAACTGTTTCATAATCATAAATACAGCTTTTACCTCAATGTGTAATACACAGCGGTCGGGAATGGATAGTGCACATATATGTCTAATCATTTTTTAATGCCTATTACCAGGGAGTTGTGATGAGCGAGTGTGCTCATTACTCAAGATTTCCGAGCATGCTTGGGTGTTCTCCGAGTAATGTGGGCATGCTCGTAGATTATGTTTGAGTCACCGCAGCTGCATGATTTGCTGCTGATAGACAACCTGAACACATGCATGTATTGCCTGTTTGTTAGGGAATCCCCACAGTTATTCAGGCTGCCTAGCAGCCGCAAATAATGTAGCTGCAGGAACTCAAACATAATATACAAGCACGCCCGAGATACTTGGAGAACACCCGAGCATGCTCGGAAATCTCGAGTAACGAGCACACTCGCTCATCACTACCAGGGAGTATTAATTGTATAGCAAAAGGTGTCACCATCACCACATCCCTGAAATGTTTCTGTTAGAGCAGTAGGATGATTCTCACTGTCTTGAGATGTTCTGATACTTCATTTGTTCAACAAGATACCATAATATAGGTTAAAAATACTAGATTACTGGAGATGTGTCAATGATCTAGAAATTTAGTCTGACTTCTAATAAATGCTCATTGGATGCCCAGTTTTAATGGAATTTGCCATCACATTTGACCTATCTAAAATATTAATTTGGGTATATAAGTTATAGACTGCTGAAAACAGTCCTACCTGTGTCTCAAATCAGATGTGCTGTTACTGAGAAATCATCTTTTATCACTTTATATAAATGACCTCTTCCAGGCTCCAGGGAAAAGGTGTCTAGAGGATAACTCTGCCTTCCAGATAACATCCTCCCCAGATCCTGGAAGATGTCATTTACATAAAGTGGTAAAAGAAGATTTCTAAACAATAACACATCTGAGGGTTATTCGGAAAACTGCTTGATCTGCAGCAAACAGAAGGGATTATAATCAAAACTGTAACAAATAGCCTAATAAGTGATACATCAAATGGAATTAGCTTCTCTGCCACTATATCATATTGCTCTCAGATGAGGTAGCCAAAACCTGGTGACATATTCCCTTTAATAACAAAATGTAGACAACTAAATAAACATAAATCTTAATACCTGAGACATTATGCTGGAGGGCAAATCAATGTTTGTAGGACCATTCCCAGCTTTAGTTTCCTCGGTGTCTATGAGATTCTCTGTGGGGACGTTCTGCACTGGTTTCAGATAAGCGATTTCATTCTGCTTGGAGTCCAGAGTCACACACACATCATATGAGAATGGGAAAGGTAAACTGGTATCACTGATCTCAGAAGGACATCCCAGGGTGAACTGAGGATACACGTTTCTACTGTATGCCCCATATGTAGTCGGGGTGTTGTCTTTTCGGCATTTGTAGATGACTGTGATGATAACAGTTGTAATAAATAGACAAGAAATCAGAGCTATGGATATGACTAGATAGAAAGTTACAGGAGATTTAGTATCTGAATTAGTCAGTTGTTTTCTTATTTCTGGCACAACTTGTTGAAAATTATCTGCAACAACTAAAGTCAAAGTGACTGTAGATGACAAAGATGGGGCTCCATTATCCTTCACCAGAACCACAAGTTTTTGTCTTATAGTATCTGTGTCTTGAAGATCTCTCACAATCCTGATTTCTCCAGTATATTGGCCAATGGTGAATAATGAAGGATCGGGAACTTGTAGTAAGTGATAGGAGAGCCAGGCGTTGTGTCCAGAGTCAGCGTCCACTGCAATCACTTTGGTGACTAGATAACCTTTCTCAGCAGAGTGAGGAATAAACTCAAATAATGCTGATCCCTCAGTGTCTGGTGATGGGTAGAGGATCTTCGGAGCATTATCATTCTTATCAATGATACATATCCTCACCGTGACATTACTGCTTAGAGAAGGAGATCCACTGTCTTTAGCCATCACCTGGAACTGAAATTCCCGCAACTGTTCATAGTCAAATGATCTCTGGGCATAAATTACCCCAGTCATTGAGTTTATGGAGACATACGTTGTTACCGGTATATCCTCTATGTTCTTATTTTGGATGCTGTATGTGACTTTACCATTCTCATCAGAATCATGATCTGTAGCATGAACTTTCTGGATTGATATCCCTGGTTGACTATGTTCTGCAATGTAGACAATGTAGTTTCTTTTGTCAAAAACAGGAACATTGTCATTCACATCGGAAACGATCAACTCAATGACTTTACTACTGGATAGTGGAGGTGATCCATTGTCCACGCACTTGATTGTAGTGTTATAAATAGATCTCTTTTCCCGGTCCATATTAGCTGCCGTCACTAATTTATAGTAGTTGCTTGACGATGGTACTAGTTGGAAATCGGATGTATCTGAAATCATACAATAAACCTCACCATTGATCCCTGAGTCTCGGTCATGGAAATTTATAATTGCTATAACAGTTCCTGGTGGTGATTCCTCCAGAATACTTGTTGATAGAGTAGTGATTATTATTTCTGGAGCATTATCGTTCACATCCATCACTTGTATTGACACTTTGCAATGTGTCACATGACTACCTCCATCTTTAGCCTCCACAGTCATTTCATAAGCATCTGCTACTTCATAATCCAAAGTCCCTATGATCTTTATTTCTCCATTTAAGGAATCTATAGAAAATATATCATGCGCATCTTCAGGTATATGGCTAAATGCGTATGTTATTAATGCATTAGACCCTTCATCTTCATCGGTTGCGTTTAAGCGAACTACCAGAAAACCTATAGGTACATTCTCAGACAACTTTATATTGTAAGTATCCTGGGTAAATATCGGAAAGTTATCATTATCATCTTGTACAATAATCTTAATTATGGCAGTGCCAGTTTTAGGAGGTTCACCCCCATCAAAAGCGGTGAGAATTAAATCGTAAAAGCTCTGCTTTTCTCTATCTAGGGATTTTTCCAGAATTATTTCGGGATACTTAAGTCCATCTCTAGTATTTTTTTCTCCGAGAGTAAAGTGTTCATTGCTACTTAATCTATAACCCTGTATAGAGTTAGTGCCCAAGTCTGCGTCGTTGGCATTTCCTAAAGCAAAGCGTGCACCAGGTGAGGTGAGTTCACTAATCTCTATATCAAATTTTTTCTTGGAAAATATCGGTGAGTTATCATTCACATCCTGGATTTCTATAGTGATTGTGTAAAACATTAAAGGATTTTCAATCACAGTTTCTAGGTTAATAAAGCAGCTCAGCTTAGCCCCACATAACGCTTCTCTGTCAATTCTCTCTGACATAAGTAAATCTCCATTTTCCAAATTAATACTAAAATATTGCTTTGTAGCATGAGAAACAATTTGGAATTTTCTTCCTGACAATTCTTTAGCATTTAATCCAAAATCTTTTGCCACACTCCCAACCACAGATCCCTTTTTTAGTTCTTCAGGTATTGAATATTGTAACTGGCCTGATATAGTCCTGAAACCAAATGAAGAAACACAGATTAATACTTGCCACATCATTGTCCATTTTGCCCCTTTGTATCTCGTGTTATGCTTCATTCTTTGCAGAAAATGTAATTGCATCCTTGTATAGGAATTCCTGATGAAATTTTCTTTTAGATAAAATGCAAAAGCCAAATGAGAGATCAAGAAATTGAGTAATCCAAAAAAAGCAGGCTGCTGTGTGGCAATAATACAGGAGTTTGTATGGATCTGTACAGGGAAACTGCGATAGGGCTCTACATCGAGCTAGAAATATAATTCCACAGTCTTATAGCAGCACTCAGAGTTCAACTTGAGGTACTGCGAGTTATATTTCTATTTTTGTAGATCCATTGTTTATATCACATTAAAACTTTTTTTTAAAATCAATTCTTAACTATATATTAAATAATTGATTAAAAAAACATGATTTTTTTAACTGAAACATTCAGGCACAGTGTAATTTATTATAGAAAGGTCAACCTGATTTTTACATGTTTAGTATTATTTTCCATATACCGTAAATTATATTTGGAAATATTAGAAGGTATCAAGATCTGTGATCATATAAATGCAGGAGATTGCAGTTTTCTTAAGTCACTTTCTTTACAAATTAAATATGTTGCTAATTTTAACACACAACTAAGCTGCTCTACGAACTCTTTTTGAACACAATTAATTTGAAGATTCCTCAACCTTTTAAGTTAGTATTTTGCTACCCTTGAGGTTATAATGTTCAAAAGCGGTTGGAAAAGAAAATTGTATAATTTCCATTATCGCTGAGAAATCTGGTACTACATATCAGTCAAAGACAAATACAAAAGAAGGCACTTTTTGCAAGAATGATCTGTGACCGACTAATTCTGTCTCTTTATACAAACATTATTTACAGAGATGTATTGTCAGTATCGTCAAACCATACCTAAAATGAACAATATAATGCCGCGAATGTAAGGACCTTGACCACCAGGAAAATATAATAAGACATGCAATTCTATAACGGTTGAATACAAATTGCAGCAAATATTAACAAATAGTGATGGGCGAACAAGAACAGTAAAGTTCGGGGTCTGTACCAAACACCTACTATTAGGGCAGCAGCTAGATTACCGCCGGTTATAGAGGTGTTGGCTTATGTGAGTATTACTCCCATCGGCCGACACTTGCTGTAATTGATAACAGTGAGAGCAGGTGCCGCTAATGGGTGTATTCATCAGCTGGCGCCTGTACTATAAATACATAAATTAAAAAAATGACTTGGGGTTTATTCTCTTTTTGATAACCAGCATGGCAGAACTGACAGCTGCAGGTTGCAACACTCAGCTCTCAGCAATAGCAAGGCTGGTTATCAAGAATAGAGGGATTCCCACACAGTTTTTAAATTATTTAAATAAATAAATAATTTTTAAAAAGCGTGGGGTCCCCCCCATTTTTGACAAGCAGCTCAGCTAAAGCAGACAGCAGTGGACTGGTATTCTAAGGCTTCAGGGGCACCTGCAGGCTTCTATTTTTAGACTTGGGGGTAAAATCCATGGCCCCTTACCAGTCTGAGAATACCAGACTCCAGCTGACTGTTTTAACTTGGCTGACTGTCAAAACACTATATAAATAATTTAAAAAAATGGCATGGGGACCCCTCTATTCTTGACAACCAGCCATGATAAACCTGACAGCTGAGAGTTGCAACCCACAGCTGTCAGTTTTGCCATGCTAGCTATCAAAAACAGAACAGGCCCCACAACATTTTTAAAAAAATGTATTTATTTATTTATAGTGCCGGTGAAAGCTGTTGTATACTCCCATCAGCCGTGCCTGCTCTTGTTGTTATCAGCAACAGCAGGTATAGGCTGATGAGAGTAGTACTCACATCAGTCGACGCCTTTTTGACTGACGGTAAATGGCTCCTGGCTCATGCAGCTCTCTGACCAGCAGTAATAATCTTACTCCGGATTATCGCTGCCAGTGTTCCTCACACTGTCATGTCAATGACAGCATGGGAAACATCCAATGTTCAGGGTGCCAAACCCAAACAGTGACACAGACTTCCTTGAGAATTCCATGTTCGGGGTCCGTGCCAGAACAGTAGGTGCTCGGTACGGACACTGAACTTTACTGTTCGGGTTCGCCCATCAGTAGTCATCACCCAAATCTTTGATGCTATGCAAATTTTATCAAATGATTTCATAAAGCTTGTTTTTATTACTTTTCTACTCCTGAATTCTCTGATGCAATTTTACTATATGCTCTTCAAGTATTTTTGTTGCAACTCATCAATTGAACCTCAACATTTTCAAATTCACATGAAACTAAGAATTTCAGGAAATTCAACTATAACTTGATCCACCATGGATTGATGCACTCATGTTTATCAACAAAGAACCCTTTCTTGTTATTAAAGTACTACAGGCATTTGGTTTCCATAGTAATGTGACAGCACATTGCATGGGCATACTTTATTATCTTCTAGTATGATATGTAAACAGTACAACACTGACAAGGTGTCAAGCTTCATAAAGGTTACAAATTATGCCTTCAAACACAGGTTTTGAAACCTCAAAAAACCTTTTGGCACAATATTTTGGATAATTATTACACTCCCTGACAGAAGTTATGTCGCTTATCCATGTTATGTAAATAAAAGCTTATAACTTGACGTTAAATTTATCCATTGGTTGAATAAATTATTCTTTTGAAAGCTGAAACCCTCCGAAATGTGGTTTAGGTTAAGAAAATAAATTGGCATCAATGTGGAAATATTGATCATTTAATGGACACAGAATGGTCAGATTTTGGCAAGACAAAGGTTTTGTCGCCCACAGACAGTAATGTTATATTTAAACAAATTAAATTAAAATACAAATATATGTTGCATAACATTGGTGAATGAAGTTGTGGTGCTATTAGAGTCATATATAATATTTTGTGTGACTTCCATGAGCTTGAAGGACTGCATCCATGCGGTTCATCAATGATTCATACAATTTATTAATGAAGTCATCAGGAATAGCAAAGAATGCAGTCTTTCATGCCTCCCAGAGTTCTTCTAGATTCTTTGGTTTTGTCTTCCAAGCTTCCTCTTTCATCCTACCCCAAACATGCTCAATGATGTTCATGCCTGGTGACTGGGCTGGCCAGTACTTTAGCACCTTGATCTTTTTTGCCTGGAGGAACTTCGTTGTAGAGATGGATGTATGAGATGGAGCACTATCCTGCTGCAGAATTTGACCCCTTTTATGATTTGGAATATAAGAGGTAGCTAATTCCTTTTTGATATTTTAGGCTATTGATATTGTCTTCCACCTTGCAAATGTTTCGCACAACTCCATACTGAATGTAACCCCAGACCTTTGTCTTTCCAACACCAAATTTAACTATTTTCTGGGTGTATTTTGGATCCATACGGGCTCCAGTAGGTCTCCTGCAGTATTTGCAGCAGGTTGTGGTGTAACTCTACTGAAGCTTCATCAGAGAAATCCACCTTTTGCCACTTTTCCAGCATCCATCTATTTAACAGGCTGTGGGACTTTGCAAATGCCACATTTTTTTTTGCCTTTTGTTTAGTGCTGGTTTCTGGGCACTGATTCGACCATGGAGGCCATTTCGAGACAGAATCCTACAAACTGTTCTAGTTGACACAGGGACTTGAGGTGACCAGGCCTGTTGGAGCTCTGCTGCAGTGGAAGAGGGGCTTGCTTTGGATTTTCTAACCAACAAACGTTCATCCTGTGCAGGGATCTTGCGGGGTCTGCCCGACCAGGGCTTGTTAAACATATCTCCAGTCTCTTCAAATCTATTTTTAATTATTTGCACTTGTCGCTGAGACACATTAAAGGTGCCAGCCACCTCTGCAGTGGATCTCGTTTTCAGCTTCTTGATAATCAAGGCTTTGGTCACAGGGTGGATTTTTGGCATGTTGTCAGAGCTCAAGTTGCAGTTCAAGTGATGGTCTGGGGTACTGGGTTTCCTTTTATACACACTAATTAACCGATCATTTACTGAGCACAGGTGAGGCTGTAAATTAGGATTGGGTGCATTATATGACCAGGCGACAAAACATTTGTCTTGCCAAAATCTGACCATTCTGTGTCCATAAAATGATCAATATTTCTGCACTGAGGCCAATTTATTTTCTTAACCTAAACCACATTTTGGAGGATTTCAGCTTTCAAAAGAATAATTTATACAGCCAATGGATGAATTTAATGTCTGGTTATAAGCTTTTATTTACATAACATGGATAAGCGACATAACTTCTGTCAGGGAGTGTATAAGAATGATTAGAGATAGGCCAGTTGGATTACAGGATGTAGATCCAGCAACAACTTGACTACTCTTTGGCTGCCGGATTGGAGCCCTTTGTACTTTCTACAACCTGCTGGTATTTTTTGACCCAAGGTAATTCTACTGTATCAACATGGTCTAACCAGGCCAGGATTTCAAAGCAAAGTGCATTTTCAAAATATGTTTTATCAAGATCTTTTTAAAGAACATAAAAAAAATTGCAACAATTTTTAACCCCTTTCTGACGTTCAGCGTAATGGTATGCCAAGGTCGGAATCCGACCCGTTGATGTGGGCTCCACCGCACATGTCAGCTGTTTTGTATAGCTGACATGTGCCTCAAACAGCAATCCACCTGCAGCTGTTAACTTGTTAAATGCCGCTGTCAATTTGTGACAGTGGCATTTAACTGTCGCTTACCGGAAACACGTCAGAAAACCCGCCCATTGGTGAACCCATTACATGATCGCGGGTCACCAATGTGTTGGCAGACCTCTGTGGTTGTCATAGGAGAATCGCTATGAGCAATGCCCCCTGGTAGGTGCTCATAGCATGTGAGCATTTCTGCTGCATACAGGTGATCTGATCATTGCCTGTGTGTAGCAGATGCAATTAGACAACTGCAGCTTCTAGTCTCCCATGGAGACTATTGAAACATGCAAAAGTAAAAAAAGTGTTTTTAAAAATATTTAAAAAAAAAAAAATATGAAAGTTCAAATCACCACCCTTTCACCCCATTCAAAATAAAACAATAAAAAAATCAAATACAAACATATTTGGTATTGCCGCACTTAGAGTCACCCGTTCTATCAATGTAAAAAAATAATTAACTTCATCACTAAATGGTGTAAAGATAAAAAATTTCAAATTGCAATAAAATGCAATAATCGGCGATCAAAAGATTGTATGTACACCAAAATGTTATCAATAAAAATGTCAACTTGGTGCACAAAAAATAAGCCCTCATCCAACACCAGATCACGAAAAATGGAGACGCCACAGGTCTCGGAAAATGGCGCCTATTTTTTTATTTTTTTTACCAATGTTTGGATTTAAGTTTTTACCATTTAAATAAAAAAGAACCTAGACATCTTTGGTGTCTATGAATTTGTAATGACCTGAAGAATCCTAATGACAGATCAGTTTTAGCATTTAGTGAACAAGGCTAAAAAAAGAAACAAATGTGGAATTTCATTATTTTTGGCAATTTGACCGCACTTGAAATATTGTTCCTGTTTTCCATTACATAGTATGTTAGAACCAATGATGTCTTTCAAAAGGACAACTTGTCCTACAAAAAACAAGCCTTTACATGGCCATTTTGACAGAAAAATAAAAAAGTTATGGCTCTGGGAACAAGGGGAGCGAAAAACAAAAACGCAGAAACTTAAAATACCTCCGGTCATGAAGAGGATTAATATAAACTCAGTGGTCTGCCTAGGAAATTTAGTGCAGCAAATGAAAAATATGTCATCTTTACTTCGCTCCAAAATCAAAATATGTCCAGCAGTGCCATCAGTGCTCTGAAAAGGCAGCAAAGAGTGAGACCCATCTACTAGTAAGAGTAGTCCAAACAGAAAAGGTTTCATGGAACTGCCAAACAACTGTCCCATCAACATAGAAGCTTTATATAACTTTATAGTGGAAGTTAAGAAAACATATGCCAGTAACATTGTAACATAAAAACAAAGTCAAAGTTGTATATATATATATATATATATATATATATATATATATATATATGAATCATATTCTTACTTTTGTTTAATGTACAATTTTACAAAATCTTTAGTATAAGTCAAAGCAAAAAAAACATAATTAATAAAATATTGATTCATACCTGCATAAAGTTTTCAGAAGGCACATCAAATTGTGAAGAGTCATTTCCAGTTTTTGAATCATCAGTGTCTATGAGATTCTCTGTGGGGACGTTCTGCACTGGTTTCAGATAAGCAATTTCATTCTGCTTGGAGTCCAGAGTCACACACACATCATATGAGAATGGGAAAGGTAAACTGGTATCACTGATCTCAGAAGGACATCCCAGGGTGAACTGAGGATACACGTTTCTACTGTATGCCCCATAACTTGTAGGAGTACTTGATTTTCTGCATTTTAAGATTACGGTAATTAATACAGTTGCAATGAACACAATTGATATAAGAGCGATGGAAACCACCAAGTAGAAAGTTGCATTAGAAGAAGTATTAGAAATATTAGTTTGTTTCTTAATCTCTGGAACGACTTGTTGAAAGTTTTCAGCCACAACTAATTGTATTGAAACTGTACATGACAAAGATGGGACCCCATTATCCTTCACCAGAACCACTATTTTTTGTCTTAAGGTGTCTGTGTCCTGAATGTCACGTCCAATTTTTATTTCACCAGTATATTGGCCAATGGTGAAAAAAGAAGGATCGGGAACTTGTAGCAAGTGATAGGAGAGCCAGGCGTTGTGTCCAGAGTCAGCGTCCACTGCAATCACTTTGGTGACTAGATAACCTTTCTCAGCAGAGTGAGGAATAAACTCAAATAATGCTGATCCCTCAGTGTCTGGTGATGGGTAGAGGATCTTCGGAGCATTATCATTCTTATCAATGATACATATCCTCACTGTGACATTACTGCTTAGAGGAGGAGATCCACTGTCTTTAGCCATCACCTGGAACTGAAATTCCCGCAACTGTTCATAGTCAAATGATCTCTGGGCATAGAGAACTCCACTTATAGAATTAATGGAAATATAAGATGTCACAGGAATATCGTCTACGTTGCTGTTTAGAATGCCATAACTTATTTTCCCATTTTCATCACCATCTGGATCTGAGGCTCGGACATTGTGTATTGATGTACCTGGTTGGTTGTTTTCTCCAATATACAGAATATATTTCATCTTCTCAAAAACTGGAGCATTGTCATTCACATCTGAGATATTGAGCTGAATGGTTTTGTTGGTGGACAGTGGAGGAGATCCGCCATCCATACATTGTATGGTGACATTGTAGGAAGGATTTCTTTCTCGGTCCATGCTAGCTGCAGTTACCAGTTTATAGTAAGTACTAGAAGATGGGATTAGCTGAAAAGCCAAAGTGTCTGAGATGTGACAAACAACTTCACTATTCATCCCAGAGTCCAAGTCCTGGACATTCAGTAATGATACCACAGTTCCTGGTGGTGAGTCCTCTGGAATTGATGCTGAGAGAGATGTGATGATTACATCTGGCACATTGTCATTGACATCTATTATATCAATTGATATTTTGCAATGAGTTACATGACCTCCACCATCTTTAGCCTCTACAGTGATTTCATAGGAATCTGTTGTTTCATAGTCCAAATCTCCTATTACTTTGATGTCCCCATTTAATGAGTCTATAGTAAATAACTGACGAGCATTGTCAGAAATATGACTAAAGGAATAAGCTATTTCCGCATTGGACCCTTCATCTTCATCAGTTGCATTTAGATGAATTACAAGAGACCCAATAGCTGCATCTTCATGTAATCTTACACGGTATGTGTCCTGATTAAACATCGGCAGGTTGTCATTAACATCATGGACAATAATCCTGACTGTAGCAGTGCTTGATTTCTGTGGGTTACCTCCATCCAAGGCTGTTAATATTAACTCATAGTAGCTTTGTTTCTCTCTATCCAGTGACTTTTCCAGAATAATTTCTGGATATTTAATTCCATCTGTTGTAATTTTTTCTCCAAGGCCAAAGTTTTCATTGCCGCTCAGTGTATAACTTTGTATGGAGTTGGAGCCTAAGTCTGGATCTTGTGCATTTCCTAAAGCAAAACGAGCCCCCGGTGAGGTGAGTTCACTGATTTCTACTTCAAAATGATTCTTAGAAAATATCGGTGAGTTATCATTCACATCCTGGATTTCTATGGTGATTGTGTAAAAAGTCAAAGGATTTTCTATTACAGCCTCCAGGTTTATAAAGCAGTTTGGTTTATTTCCACATAACGTTTCTCTGTCAATTCTGTCTGATACAAATAAGTCTCCATTTTCCAAGTTAACATTCAGATTCTTAATTTTGGCTTTTGAAATCAGTTGAAATTTTCTAATTGCAAATTCATCCACATTTAATCCCAGATCTGTTGCCACATTCCCAATTACAGATCCTTTCTTCATTTCTTCATGTACTGAATATTGTAACTGGCCATAGGTATCAGTGATAAAGAAGAAAATAATGGAAAATACCTGATAATTCTGTTGCCATTTGTTTCTGCTTTGTCTTGCTGCATTACTCATTGTCACAAAACTGTGATATAATAGTATCCTGTTTGCTATAATCCAGAAATGTGAATATTATTCCTTAAAAAGAACAATCAGTAATGAAAATGTCGCATGTAGTCCATACAGCCGTGTGTCCTCTGCAAATATGTGTTTCTCTATATGCTGTACTTATATTACAGTTAATTTAGTAGATCTAGGTTGAATAAAAAGTGAGACACAGTCTAATAGCACCACTTAGTGTTCAAAAATAAAAACTGTGAGTGGTTTGGAAACTGAGTTTTTAAAGTTTGGAATTATCACTTATCTTAATTTAGAATGTTCTTATCATGTTTGAACGATATTAAAATATGTTTAGATTATAAACATAAATTTATAGTTCAAGATTTGAAAAGGAATAATGGATAAAAAAATATATAATATATAATATCATATAATAACATTTAATAATATATTAATATTAAAATGGCAATAATAAAGTACGACTGTCTGTAATAAACAGCTTTTCGGTTCATTGTTTTCAATAGATTTTGAGGAGATATTTTCATTTATAATCTAAAATGTTTGCAATAAAAATGAAAACTCTATTCAATATTTGTCTGCACCTTCTTAAATTGAACAAGTAACTTAATCTAGTGAATAGAGTTGGTCAGAATTACATAAGTGAACCTTTTTGCAGAGGTATTACATTATTATAACTCTTGGTAAGTTAATGTCCATATGATATTTTATGATAATGCTTGGTGATTATTGCACAGTTAATATAAACTTAAAAGCACAGAAAATTAGCATATGTTTTTATAATTCTGTAATTAATACTAATGATATAGGCATGGTTTCCTATTCATGATTGTGGCTTAAAGAAGATTTTTCACCAAATTGTTCATGTTGAACTGGACACACGAGGTAATAGTGGCCGTAAAGCGGAAATAAAATTTTTTTTTGCTTTATTATTTAGGGTTTTTTGCCTTTCTGTTGCATAGACATTAGCAATCATATATTTGACACGTAATTGTGTATTTTTGCTTCCCGTATGATGCTGACCTATCATAAGCTGACAGCAGCATAGAGGTGCAGAAAGACCTGCAATTATAGCATCAGGGTGACATAAAGTCAGTTCACATGTTCTGCCAGCCAGAGTGTGCAGCCAAAACGTGTACTGAGTATACATACAGTCATGGCCAAAAGTATTGACACCCCTGCAATTCTGTCAGATAATACTCAGTTTCTTCCTGAAAATGATTGCAATCACAAATTCTTTGGTATTATTATCTTCATTTAACTTGTCTTAAATGAAAAAACACAAAAGAGAATGAAGCAAAAAGCAAAACATTGATCATTTCACACAAAACTCCAAAAATCGGCCAGACAAAAGTATTGGCACCCTCGGCCTAATACTTGGTTGCACAACCTTTAGCCAAAATAACTGCGACCAACTGCTTCCGGTAACCATCAATGAGTTTCTTACAATGCTCTGCTGGAATTTTAGACCGTTCTTCTTTGGTAAACTGCTCCAGGTCCCTGATATTTGAAGGGTGCCTTCTCCAAACTGCCATTTTTAGATCTCTCCACAGGTGTTCTATGGGATTCAGGTCTGGACTCACTGCTGGCCACCTTAGAAGTCTCCAGTGCTTTCTCTCAAACCATTTTCTAGTGCTTTTTGAAGTGTGTTTTGGGTCATTGTCCTGCTGGAAGACCCATGACCTCTGAGGGAGACCCAGCTTTCTCACACTGGGCCCTACATTATGCTGCAAAATTTGTTGGTAGTTTTCAGACTTCATAATGCCATGCACACGGTCAAGCAGTCCAGTGCCAGAGGCAGCAAAGCAACCCCAAAACATCAGAGAACCTCCGCCATGTTTGACTGTAGGGACCGTGTTCTTTTCTTTGAATGCCTCTTTTTTCTCCTGTAAACTCTATGTTGATGCCTTTGCCCAAAAAGCTCTACTTTTGCCTCATCTGACCAGAGAACATTCTTCCAAAACGTTTTAGGCTTTTTCAGGTAAGTTTTGGCAAACTCCAGCCTGGCTTTTTTATGTCTCGGGGTAAGAAGTGGGGTCTTCCTGGGTCTCCTACCATACAGTCCCTTTTCATTCAGACGCCGACGAATAGTACGGGTTGATACTGTTGAACCCTCGGACTGCACGGCAGCTTGAACTTGTTTGGATGTTAGTCTAGGTTCTTTATCCAACATCCGCACAATCTTGCGTTGAAATCTCTTGTCAATTTTTCTTTTCCATCCACATCTAGGGAGGTTAGCCACAGTGCCATGGGCTGTAAACTTCTTGATGACACTGCGCACGGTAGACACAGGAACATTCAGGTCTTTGGAGATGGACTTGTAGCCTTGAGATTGCTCATGCTTCCACACAATTTGGTTTCTCAAGTCCTCAGACAGTTCTTTGGTCTTCTTTCTTTTCTCCATGCTCAATGTGGTACACACAAGGACACAGGACAGAGGTTGAGTCAACTTTAATCCATGTCAACTGGCTGCAAGTGTGATTTAGTTATTGCCAACACCTGTTAGGTGCCACAGGTAAGTTACAGGTGCTGTTAATTACACAAATTAGAGAAGCATCACATGATTTTTCGAATGGTGCCAATACTTTTGTCCACCCCCTTTTTTATATTTGGTGTGGAATTATATCCAATTTGGCTTTAGGACAATTCTTTTTGTGTTTTTTTCATTGAAGACAAATTAAATGAAGATAATAATACCAAAGAATTTGTGATTGCAATCATTTTTAGGAAGAAATTGAGTATTATCTGACAGAATTGCAGGGGTGTTAATACTTTTGGCCATGACTGTAACACAGTACAGGAGTTAAAGGGAATCTGTCAGCAGTTTTTTTTTCTATGCAACTTAACCCCTTACCGACCTCTGCCGTTCTTTTACTGCGGAAGTCGGTACCCCCGCTTTGATGTGGGCTGTGGCGCTGTGCCCGCATCAAAGCCGGGACATGTCAGCTGTTATGAACAGCTGACATGTGCCCGCAATAGTGGCAGGTGAAATTGTGATTCACCCGCTGCTATTAACTAGTTAAATGCTGCTGTCAAGCGCTGACAATGGCATTTAACCGACGCTTCCGGCTATCGGGCTGGAAATGAGCACATCGCCGACCCCGTCACATGATCAGGGGTCAGAGATGTGTCGGCATAGTAACCAGAGGTCTCCTTGATATCTCTATGGTTGCTGATGACGGCTTGCTGTGAGCGTTACTCTGTGGCCGGCGCTCATAGCAAGCCTGCAATTCAGCTACATAGGAGCGATCTGATGATCGCTGCTTTGTAGCAGAGCTGATCAGGCTATGCCAGCTTCTACCCTCCCATGGAGGCTATTGAATATATAAGTTTAAATCACCCCCTTTTCACTCCATTCAAAATGAAACAATAAAAAAATCAAACCTACACATATTTGGTATCGCCGCTTTCAGAATCGCCCGATCTATCAATAAAAAAAGCATTAACCTGATCGCTTTTTAGCACCAGGAACGCTAATGAAGCAAGAGGAGGTGGCGCACAGCACGCACAGGCCTGGAGTGACGGCTGGGAGGCGTCTGATTAGGGGGGAAAAACCTGCCCCCGGGATGATTTAACGGTATGAGGGGGCACATTTTAGAAGCATTTATTTCAGCGTGTGCAGGGAGCATAACTAAAAGAGCACCTTGTTAGAATGCAGAATTAATGTTGCACAAGATGGCTCTTTTAGTTACAAACGCCTGAGGGGGGTGACAGGTTCCGTTTAATGTTCCTAGAGGACAAATACAACAATTCACCAACACACAGGTCCGGACCTACCAAACGTCTCTGATCAGCCACACACTTATGTTTGGATCCCATCTTCAACAAATTAGTTAACCCCCTGCCATACGGACGTAATAGATGATGAAAACCATTCCTCTTCTGGTAATCCAGAAGGACGATTTTTAGTAAATATGAAAACGTGGCCCAACTTAGGTTCCAAGTAATAGATTATGTACCTGTTCTTAGGAGGGGGGGAGACAAGATTAAGAAATTAAAGGAGCGGGAATCCTTTTGGATTTACATGCTACAAACCTTGTCCCTGCATGGTCTAAACAGAGAATATGAGGTCTCCTATTGATTTTATAGGTTGTATTTCTCTTTATATTCTTCCCCATACTGAATTAATTACGGTTGATACGATATCAGATTGTCTGCTTATATGTAAATACATGCTGTGATAATGTGTCATTCTTTATAACTTTTTCCATATGGATCCAGCCTTAGTCTCCTTATGAGTGTATTGAAGTTCTCCCCGGTTTCTTATTTTATGCATGTCTCATTGTGTTATAACATGGAGTAAGTGTACCTACTCCTACTTACATTTATTTAGTGTTTCGCTACATTTACTTAGTGTATCGCTAGACCTATTGTATGTTTTATGGTTCTTCTTTTTTGTTATATTGCAGCACTCGGGGGCTCTTTAGAGTCCGCGCTCAGGCTCTTCTGCGCAGGCGCACTATTTCGGCTTCCCTCGGCTTTCTCCGTCTCTCTCCAGACCTCTGTGCGCAGGTCCGTCACTTGCACTTTCACCCGGAAGTATTCCTACCGGCACGAGCGCCGGAACAGAATAAAATGCCGGCCGCACAGTATCTTTTCACTGCCTCCCGTTAGCGGTTCTTCTTGTGGTCGCAGCAGCACCTATACGGCGGTATTCAATACTAAGGTAATAAGTTTATATTCCTATTTCTCAAGCGGCGCGGTCATCGTATTGGTCTAATTCTCTAAAGCGTATTGTATATGTATTTGTTTCCACAGTGGGTTTCCCTATCCGACTCTCTTCCTATTTGCAAGTATGGAATACTTGTCTTTTTCTGCTAAGTCCAATGGGTTTGCCTGCTTTTTAGATCATAACGCAGTGTTTCACTCTAATGCCAGTTGCACTTTATATGGAATCAGAACCATTGGGTATATTTACACATTTATTATAGTGGAACAGGAACTAATTTATTTAAAGGTGTCTCCCCTAAGATTACCGTTACGATTGATACTTTATGGAAACCCCATGTTATGTGATGCTTCCATACCGGGTATAACATGGGATTACCATTACATGACATTTGTACGGTGAATGATGTAGGATCTACATATTAAAGGGATCATACTGTATTCTGTTCCCCTTTTATTTTGTTTACCATTTTTTGATACTGATATGTATATTTCTGATTTTTGTCATATCTTTCCATATGTGTTTCAGGGACATTGAATCTCTTGAAAAAGGCTTCACAGCCGAAACGTTGAGATTAGAAGGATTTGTTAATATGTCCATACGGAGTATGAGAAATATATTTTTGGAAATCCCATCATTGTTTTGAAATATGAGAATATCTTCGAAATTCACCATTATTTTTTGCAATAAAAATTATTAATGAATAAGAGACTTTTCTAGTGTCAAATAGTGTGCCGGAGTTTTTTTCATATTACTGCTATTTTTTCCAGAGCACCTCTTACTTAGTGAGCACCTTCTTCATCGTTATATTTAGTCGATTTTTAGTAAATGACCTGAACTGAAGATGGAACTCATATGCCATGAAAAATGGGGACTTTCCCGTAGATTCATGACAATAATTAGTTACTGAGAATAAGGCTAACAGTAAATAGGTAACCCAATACTCCTGATTTCCAATGACAAATGGATCCCAAGATGGGTGCAAAAGCCCTCCAAAACTTGGAAATAAACTGTACCCCCCCAGTCAGAAACAACATCGGGCAGGATCCCATGTAATTTTACAATTTCTCTTGACAAAAATTTGCACCAAGAACTTGCTGTTCGGTAAAGCTGATAATGCAATAAAATGAGACATCTTACTGAATCTATCTACCACCACTAAATTATAGTATTCCCCCAGGAACATGCGTAGATCCATGATAAAATTGTCCAACAAGTGAGTCGAAGGTCTACTGGGAATATCCAATGGTTGGAGAGCCCCTGACGGACAAGTATGAGAGGTCTCAAAACGCGTTCAGACACTGCAGGCAGCTACATACTCCCAGACATCGTGCTGAACCCCTGGCCACCAAAAACGCCTAGTAAGAAGATGATTGATGGCTTTATTACCAGGATGTCCGGCCAAGATCGAATTGTGATGTTTACTAAGGACTCTTAGATGAAGAGTGACAGGAACAAACAGTTTACCAAGTGGACGGACAGCAAGGGCATCCCCCTGAGCATCAACAACCTCTTTTTCAAGATTGGAGCATATAGACACTATAACCACCCCATTTTGTAGAATAGGTGCCAGATCACAATTATTTTCTCCCCCAGGAAAACAACAAGATAAGCCATCCGACTTAATGCTTTTGTTCCCCAGCCTATATGTGACAAAAAAAGTTAAACCTGGTAAAGAACAATGCCCATCTTGCCTGTCAAGGCATTAGACATTTCTTATGATCCGTGATCACCACCCAAGAAATGATGCCATTCTTCAAAAGCCCACTTGATTGCCAAGAGTTCCCTGTTACCGATGTCATAATTTTTCTCTGCAGATGACAGTTTCTTCTAAAAATAAGCACATGGACGTCATTTACCAGGAGATGCACCCTGCAACAACACAGCGTCCACTCCTACCTCAGACGCATCAACCTCAATGATAAAAGGCTGAGAAATATCTGGCTGTATGAGAATCAGGGCATATTAAAAACACCTCTTCAAAGTATTTAATGCCTCCCTGGTGGGACTCAACCACTTAGAGAAGTCTATCCCCTTCCTAGTCATATCAGTAAGAGGTTTGGCTACTACTAAAAAGTTTTTGATGAACTTATGGAAGTAACTGGCGAAAACTAAACACCCTTGTAATGCCCCTTGGAAGAGACGTGGAGGGCCTCATAAAAAATGTTCCCATTAGAAAGGAGCAGGTCTCGAATAGTGTTTGACTATGCAGTGAATGCAAGGGCTGCCAAAAATTTTGAGTCACTACAATGCCCATTGGAAGAGACATGGAGGAGGGCCTCATAAAAAAGGTTTGCATTAGAAAGGAGCGGGTCTCCCATAATGTAGGTCACTACAATGCCCCTTGGACGAGACATGGAGGAGGGCCTCATAAAAAAAGGTTTGCATTAAAAAGGAGCGGGTCTCCCATAGTGTTTGCATATGCAGTGAATGTAAAGGCTGCCAAAAAATTAAGTCACTACAATGCCCCTTGGAAGAGGTGTGGAGGAGGGCCTCATAAAAATATGTTCCCATAAGAAAGGAGCTGGTCTCCTATACTTGTAATGACCATGCACTAAGTGTATGGGCTGACAAACATTTACCCCTGGAGGGTATATATGAACATACTGCTTAAAAAATTTTTTATGGGCATCATAAACACCCTTTAAAATAATGAGGGTGTTGCATCATGGACTACGGTCACCATGGTGATATGATGATGGAGGATGAGAAGGAGGAGAACAACAGCAAATGGCCCAAATCAGGAAACGTATATCCATGTGTGGGTGTGAAGAGGTGCATGTGAATAGACCTCCCAAAAAAAACCACTGGATTTGAGATTAGGTTATACTGCTATCATTCGGTGGTGTTGAGAAGTCTGGCCCAATCCAGCCTTGTTCATTTTTATAAGAGTCAGCATGTCAGCATTTTCAGTTGACAGGTGGATGCACATGTCAGTTGTCATTCCACCAGCGGCACTAAAATCCTGCTCTGACAAAACGCTAGCAGCAGGGAAGACCAGGACCTCCAAGCCATAGAGAGCCAGTTCATGCCATGTGTCCAGCTTGGATGCCCAATAATTATAAGGCACAGAGGAATCAAGGAGGACGTTGGTACGGTCAGCATGGTATTCCCTCAGCATCTTCACAAACTTTGCACTCCTTCAGAGAGTACTCTTAGCCTCAGGGCCTGTGCGATGGGAGGGTCTGAGAAAACTCTCCCAGAACTTTGACAGTGTTTCTCTGCCTCTGCTTGTATGGAGTTGTATCTCTCTCACCTGTACTCCTCCGTTGTCCACTGAACTGCCGCCAGCGTTTTCAGATGGGAATTTTTTTAATAATTACGCAACAAGGGCTTTCTGGTACTGCCCCATTTTAGTAGACCTGTCTGCCTCGGAAATAAGCGATAGAAAGTACTTCTTGTAGCGTGGGTCTAGAAGTGTCACCAACCAGTAATGACTGTCAACCAAAATTTGGAGAACGTGAGGGTCACAGGAAAGGCAGCATAACATAAACTCAGCCATGCGTGCCAGACTGTTAACAGGCAATACTTGTGTGTCCTCACCAAGAGTACAACTGTCCATGCTGCCCTCCTCCTCCTCCCTGTCCTCAGGTCATCCACACAGAACAGACAGTATGACAGTTGTGCAGGTAGTACCATCTAAAGCACATGAAAATAGCTCCTGTTCTTTTTCCTCCTCATCCTCCTCTTCCTTATTGTCACTCAATCTATGTTGGGATGAGATGAGGCTGGACTGTGTGTAATTAACCTGTATGGTTCCATGCTCCATCTCTTCGTTCTCCACCTGCAATACATCCTCTTTGATTGTGAGCAGAGAGCATTTCAGAAGACAGAGAAGCGGGATGGTGATGCTAATTATGGCATCATCACAGCTCAATATCTTGGTGGATTCCTCAAAGTTTTGGAGGTTGGTATATATGTCTGACATTCATGTCCACTCCTGAGGTCTTATGCATGGAGTCTGAACTGAATAGTGATGGCTTTGTTGATGCTGGTAGTTGACAACTGCCCTCTTCTGCTCACAAATCCTTCCCAACATCAGCAGGGTAGAGTTCCAACGTGTGGGGACATCGCACACCAGTCGGTGAGCCGGAAGCTGCAAACGATGCTGAAGAATGGCAAGGGCAGAGGAAGCTATAGCTGACTTTCTAGAATGAGCACACAGGCGGCATACTTTGACAAACAGATATGGCAGCTCCAGGAAGGTTTTGAGAAACCACAGAACCACAAGGTTAAGCACATGGACCAAGCATGTGTGAGCTCGCCTTGCTTCAGAGCCACCAGCAGGTTCTGGCTATTGTCACACATGACCATGCCTGGCTGCAAGTTCAGTGGTGTCAGCCACAAATCTGCCTGCTCTTTCAGGCTGTCCACAACTCTTCAGCATTGTGTGGTTTGTCACCTAAGCATATTAGCTTCAGCACAGCCTGTTTGTCATGATACCTGGGTTATAATGCTGCAGGGGAAACTGCACCCAGCAGCAACAGAGCTGGACTAGAAACCGGGTTACTAACCTGATCACCAACGGGACCTTACACATGTGACAGAGTGGTCAGGTAAAGCACCAGGACCTTAGACCATGTAACAGAGTGGGAGGTGGTCAGGGGGCGGAGCCAGACACCGGGGAAAACAGAGAAGGGGCAAGCAGTGAAACAAGCAGAGGTCGTAGCCAGGAAATTACAAGATACCAACAGGGAGAGTCAGAGAATAGTCAGAAGCCAAGCCAGAAGTCAGTAATACAGGACAACAAATAAAGCACGTGACAGCAAGACACTATGCAAGCCAGCACACACTTGAGAGGTCAAGCATACAGACTGCAGAAAACCTATAGCTGACAAGGATACCAGGTTAGGAGTGAGTATAAATAGCCCTCCCGTCTTGAAAGAGAGGGTAACATAAACCCTGAGAGAACAGGACATTAACCATGTCCTAACCATGACACTGTGCTGCAGTGCTTCCAGCTTGTGACTGATGTGGTCATTTTGGAGATGAAGGCTGAACAGGAGGAAGAGGAAGAGGAGGTGCAGGAGCTGCAGATTGTGGGGCAACCCTGATTGACCTAGAGCCTGCAATCCCTGGCATTGGGAGGACATGTTCCATCCCAAGATCCGACTGGGTCCTGGTTTCCACTATGTTAATTCAGTGTGCCGTCAGCGAGATGTACCGTCCCTGCCCACAAACGCTTGTCCACGTGACCGTGGTTAGGTGGACTTTCCTAGTAACTGCATTGTTGAGGGCATGACTAATGTTGTGGGACACGTGCTTGTGTAATGCAGGGATGGCACACCAAGAGAAATACTGGTGGCTGGGGACCAAGTACCGTGTGACAGCCACTGCCATCAGGTTGTGGAAAGATTCCATCTCCACGAGCCTTAAAGGCAACATTTCGAATGCAAGCAGTTGAGAAATGTGTAAATTTAGTAGTGTTGCCTGTGGGGCGTTGGCTACGTATTTACACTTGCATTCCAAGGACTGGGGTATGGACAACTGAACGCTGCGATAGACAAAGACATGGATGTGCTTGCTGATGGTGCTAATTGAGTGTGTGCACCGACAGGTGCAGGGAAGGAGGCATCTTCGCATGCACTATGGACAGGGGATTGGCTTGCACGCACAACAGCGGAAGAAGCAGTGGTGTCACCCGCAGACACTGTTCCTGGACCCTGAAGCTCAGCTCACAAAGTCGGGTGGCTTTGCTGCCATGTGCCTGATCATGCTGGTGGTGGTCAGGCTTGTAGCTTTTCTACCCCTGATGATGCTGGCCTGGAAAGTGGTGTAAATGGCCTTTTTGGGTTATTGGCAGAGTCTTTAAAAAACAACCAGACTTGGGAAGACATTACAGTTGTACTGGCAACTTCCATTGTGTTGGTGTTACAGGGAACGGTTGCCTGCCTTCTGTCTGTGGCCACCACACTGCTTCTACCTGCCTGTTGGGGTGCTATGCCTCCCTCCCCCTGTGTGCTGCTGTTTTCTACTGTTCTCGTTCTGCATGTCCTCCTGCCAAGTTGGGTCAGTTCCTACATAATCCACCATATCGTCTTCCAGTTCCGCACCCTGGTCCTCCTCCTGACTTTCTGACAATTGTGTCTCATCATCATCCACCTCTTGTGACACTTTCCCACCGTCACCTTCGTGTGACCGTAGCTGTTCAAATATTTGGACATTGCTACATGCCATCTCCTCTTGCCCTGCTTCAAGTGGATCAGGCGAGAGGCCCGAATCCATAAATGGAAAAATGAACAGCTCTTAAGAGTGTCCAAGTGTGGGTTCAGTTGTCTCCAAGCACTCGGCATGGTGGGAGGAAGGAGGATCAGGGTGAAGAATATGCAGTCCAAAGTCATGGCTACTGAGACTTGATCATGTAGAAGACAGGGTGGTGGTGGTGGCAAAGTGACTGGAAGCATTATCCGCTATCCAACCAACAACCTTTTGACACTGCTCTGGGTTCAATAGCGGTGTGCTGCTGCAGTCCCCTAGTTATTGGGACAGGAAGGTTGGGCGAGGAGATGTGGGTGTTTGCTGTGGCAGACAGAACAGGAATACACTCTCTTTCTATATTCACTGAAGTCTGCCACAAACTCTGCCTGTCTGCCTAGCACTGATATCTATGCAGATTTATTAGTCACACAATAAATTTATTAGTCACACAAAATACGAAGCAAACAAATCACTCCCTTGCTCAGCAGCAACTCTCCCTACACTGCCTGATTACGGAGCTGATTGTGATGAGCATGGCGGCGCCAGGTCTGATATAGACCTGATGACGCTGTGCAACCAGCCAATCCCTGTACTGCCACAACCAACATTGCTGCGGCATTACAGTGTGTGGCAAACAATCCCTACATGTTCATTGGCTCACTAAAAAGCACCAAACATGCAGGGTGGGGACCTGAGCCCCTGCCGAGCTACACTGGAAATACTTGCCAAGCTCCAAGTATCTCGAACAGGGAAATACTCGGGCAAGCACCGAGTAGTGGCGAGCAAGCTTGCTCATCACTATTGTTAATCTCTAAAAAGATATACACATTGCAAAAATAAAAATAAAAAAGGGACAGACCTTCCTGTTACCTACGCGTTTCAAACTAATGTGTAGATTTTTTTAATGCATTAAAGTTTAATCATGATTATATTTGCAATTAGATTTCGAAGCTGGACCCCTTTTGTTCTTGAACTTGCATATATGGAAATTCTTTATATATTCACTTAGATGCGAAAAAATATACAATAGAAATAGATAAAGTTATGTAATATTTACACTTCATACCTGTACGATGTTTCCAGGATTCAGATCATTGCTGGAAGGACCATTCCCAGCAGTAACTTCCTCAGTGTCTATAAGATTCTCTGTGGGGACGTTCTGCACTGGTTTCAGATAAGCAATTTCATTCTGCTTGGAGTCCAGAGTCACACACACATCATATGAGAATGGGAAAGGTAAACTTGTATCACTGATCTCAGAAGGACATCCCAGGGTGAACTGAGGATACACGTTTCTACTATATGGCCCGTAGCTTGTAGGAATACTTGATTTTCTGCATTTTAAGACTACGGTAATTAATACAGTTGCAATGAACACAATTGATATAAGAGCGATGGAAACCACCAAGTAGAAAGTTGCATTAGAAGAAGTATTAGAAATATTAGGTTGTTTCTTAATCTCTGGAACAACTTGTTGAAAGTTTTCAGCCACAACTAATTGTATTGAAACTGAAGATGACAAAGATGGGACCCCATTATCCTTCACAAGAATCACAATGTTTTGTCGTAAAGTGTCTGTGTCCTGAATGTCTCGTCCAATTTTGATTTCTCCAGTATATTGGCCAATGGTGAAAAATGAAGGATCGGGAACTTGTAGTAAGTGATAGGAGAGCCAGGCGTTGTGTCCAGAGTCAGCGTCCACTGCAATCACTTTGGTGACTAGATAACCTTTCTCAGCAGAGTGAGGAATAAACTCAAATAATGCTGATCCCTCAGTGTCTGGTGATGGGTAGAGGATCTTCGGAGAATTATCATTCTTATCAATGATACATATCCTCACTGTGACATTACTGCTTAGAGGAGGAGATCCACTGTCTTTAGCCATCACCTGGAACTGAAATTCCCGCAACTGTTCATAGTCAAATGATCTCTGGGCGAAGAGAACTCCGGTCATTGAGTTTATGGAAATATATGATGTCACAGGAATATCTTCTATGTTGCTATTTAGAATGCTGTAACTTATTTTTCCATTTTCATCACTATCAGGATCTGAGGCTCGGACATTTTGTATTGATGTACCTGGTTGGTTATTTTCTCCAATATACAGAATGTATTTCATTTTCTCAAAAACTGGAGCATTGTCATTCACATCTGAGATATTGAGCTGAATGGTTTTGTTGGTGGACAGTGGAGGAGATCCGCCATCCATACATTGTATGGTGACATTGTAGGAAGGATTTCGTTCTCGGTCCATGCTAGCTGCAGTTACTAGTTTATAGTAAGTACTAGAAGATGGAATTAGCTGAAAAGCCAAAGTGTCTGAGATGTGACAAACAACTTCACTATTCATCCCAGAGTCCAAGTCCTGGACATTCAGTAATGATACGACAGTTCCTGGTGGTGAGTCCTCTGGAATTGATGCTGAGAGAGATGTGATAGTTATTTCTGGGGCATTGTCATTGACATCGATCACTTGTATTGTCACCTTACAATGGGTCACATATCCTCCACCATCTTTTGCCTCTACAGTCATTTCATAGGAATCTGATGTTTCATAATCCAAATCTCCTATTACTTTGATGTTCCCATTTAATGAGTCTATAGTAAATAACTGACGAGCATTGTCAGAAATATGACTAAAGGAATAAGCTATTTCAGCATTGGACCCTTCATCTTCATCAGTTGCATTTAGATGAATTACAAGAGACCCGATAGCTGCATCTTCATGTAATCGTACACGATATGTGTCCTGATTAAACATCGGCAGGTTGTCATTAAAATCTTGTACAATAATCCTGACTGTAGCAGTGCTTGATTTCTGTGGGTTACCTCCATCCAAGGCTGTTAATATTAACTCATAGTAACTCTGTTTCTCTCTGTCCAGTGACTTTTCCAGAATAATTTCTGGATACTTAATTCCATCTGTTGTAATTTTTTCTCTAAGGCCAAAATTTTCATTGCCGCTCAGTATATAACTTTGTATGGAGTTGGAGCCTAAGTCTGGATCTTGTGCATTTCCTAAAGCAAAACGAGCCCCCGGTGAGGTGAGTTCACTGATTTCTACTTCAAAATGATTCTTAGAAAATATCGGTGAGTTATCATTCACATCCTGGATTTCTATGGTGATTGTGTAAAAAGTCAAAGGATTTTCTATTACAGCCTCCAGGTTTATAAAGCAGTTTGGTTTATTTCCACATAACGATTCTCTATCAATTCTGTCTGATACACATAAGTCTCCATTTTCCAAGTTTATATTAAGATACTTAATTTTTGCTTTTGAAATCAGTTGAAATTTTCTATTTGCAAATTCATCCACATTTAATCCCAGATCTTTTGCCACATTCCCAATTACAGATCCTTTCTTCATTTCTTCGTGTACTGAATATTGTAACTGGCCATAGGTATCAGTGAAAAAGAAAATAATGGAAAATACCTGATATATCTGCTGCCATTGTTTTTTTCTGTTTTCTGCTGTATCAGTCATGGTCAGAAAGCCGTGATATAAAAGTTTCCTCTGCTGTAATCCACAATAAGGGAATATTATTCCATGAAAAGGGAAATCAGCATTGAAGATTCTTCTTGTATTCCAGACAGCAGTGTGTCCTCCTGAAATGTATCTGTGTTTCAATGTATTCTGCTTTGTGAGAATACAGTAAATTTAGTAGATTTTTCTTGGTAGGTTAGAGAACAATTCGTACACAGTCTAATACTGCCACTTAGTGTTCAAAGATAATAACTGCAGCAGTTTTTGGAATGGATTTTTTTAACTAAAACATAAGTTTTCATACATAATTGTTTAGGAAAGTAAAATGAAATTGAATAAAATTGTTAAAGATATTTTTCAGTTCATATTTTTTTTATTTTCAGAATGAAGAATGATTCAAGTCATTTTCAATGTTAATGTAATTCCTTAATAACATCAAAACATAAATTAAATAATCTTTTGCTAACAACAGTGCTCCATATTTTCAACTAAATATTTTTTATGGATACATTTAAAAAAATATTTTCTTTTTAATATTTTATTTATCATTCTATTTATCTATATATTTCTAGTTTGATTTGTTTGCACAAAAAAAGTATTAATAACTTTTAATCTACTGAAGTGTTGGCCAATGTTACATATAGATACTTTATTGCAACGATAAAACACTTTTAAAGAATGCTTGAAAAAACATGAAGTTATATAATAGTAGTTGGTACCGTAAATACCAAAGTATAAGCCGAGATTTTTAGCCCCTTTTTGGGGCAGAAAGTGCACCTCTCAGCTTATACTCGAGTCATTGTCCCAGGGGGTTGGCGGAGGAGGGGGAGCGGCAGCTGTCAAATCATACTTACCTACACCCGGCGCGTCTCTGCATCTCTGATGGTCCCCGGGCGCCGACAGCTCTTCCTGTGTTCAGCGGTCATGTGGTACCGCTCATTAAAGTAATAAATATGGACGCATATTCATTACTTTAATGAGTGGTACCAGTGACCTCTGAACACCAGAACAAGCTGCCGGCACCCAGAGACCATCTGTCACTGAAAAGCATGGACCGCGCTACGAGCAGGTGAGTATAATGGAGGATGGTGAGCATTGCACGATATTCACCTCTCCCCGTTCCACCGCCGGGTGCCACTCCATCTTTCGCGTCCTCTGGCTGTGACTGTTCAGGTCAGAGGGTGCGATGACATCTATAGTGCGCGCTGCCCTCTGCCTGAACAGTCAGAGAACCGGAAGACACAGCGGGTCCCTGAGCGACAAGAGGTGATTATGGTTTTTTGGGTTTTTTTTAACCGCAGCAACAGCATATGGGGCATAATCTATGGAGCATTTTATGGGGCCATAATCAACCTTTATGCCGCCTTATATGGGGCAAATGTTTCTATGGAGCATCTTATGGGGCCATCAACCTTTGTGCAGCATTGTATGGGGCAAATGTTTCTATGGAGCATCTTATGGGGCCATTATTAACGTTTGTGCAGCACTGTATGGGGCATATTTTAAAATGGAGAATCTTATGGGGCCCATCATAAACTGTATGGAGCATTATATGGGGTATTTTGTATAGAGCATCTTATGGGGCCCATCATGAACTGTATGGAGCATTATTTGGGGCTCCTGATTCAATATGGATATTCAAAAACACTTAACCTACTGATGTCTCAATTAATTTTACTTTTATTGGTATCTATTTTTATTTTTGAAATTTACCAGTGGCTGCTGCATTTCCTACCCTAGGCTTATACTCGAGTCAATAAGTTTTCCCAGTTTTTTGTGGCAAAATTAGGGGTCTCAGCTTATACTCGGGTAGGCTTATACTTGAGTATATATGCTAATTAATCTTCCTAGGCTATTAAAATCAGCTCACAGCTGTCTGTGTAGCCTTTACTGGTTAGTAAAGGAGGGACCCCATCCATTAGACGCCTGAAATCTGGCACTTAGCCTCTGCTATTGCCACTTGCCCTGGTATGGAGTCAAATGGGGTAATAGTATTGGAGTTTATGTCAGCTTTGTAATGTCAGCTCACATTAAGCTCAGGGGTTAGTAATAGACAAGCATCTATAAGACACCCCCATTACTAATCCTAAAGTAAAAAGTAATAAAGACACAGGCTGAGAAAATTTCTTTAATTGAAAAAACTCTCTCCCACAATTACCCTCTTTTACCCATTTAAAAATAAAATTAAAAATCACAGTATTCCTCACTTGTCCGCCGATAATCCATACAGCTGATGTCCCATGCCGATCTGAATGGTTTGGGGTGCAGTCACATCAATGATGTGACCTCTCACCACACCTGCTAGCTCCTACTGAGCTGAGTGTGAGAACACAGCTGCGTGTGACCAGCAGTGACATCACTGAGGTTTCTGCCGGCCGCTCACAGGCAGCTCAGTGCATGGCTGAGCGGTCACATCATGCTACCGCTCAGCAATGCATCCAGATGTAGCAAAGTTGCAGTTTGTAGTGGGATATAAAGATTATTAGCGGACAGATGAGGAATACTGTGATTTTTTTCATTTGATTTTTACATTACTAAATGGGTAAAAGAGGGTCGGGGAGTGTTTATTTGAATTAAAGACTTATTTTTTGTGCTTATTTTAATTAAAGAACTTTTTTCTGAGTCTGTATTTTTCTGACTTTTGATTACAGGATTAGTAATCGGGGTGTCTTATAAACGCCTCTCCATTACTAACCTCAGAGCTTGGTGTCAGCAGGCATAAAACAGCTGACATGAATCAAAAAGCTAATACCCCACTTACCACTGAACCATGACAAGTGAGAAGAGCCAGGCAAATCTCCAGAATTCTGGGAGGGCTGCAGGCTGCTATTTGTTGGCTGGGGAGGGCCTAAATCCATTGGCCCTTCCCAGTCTGAGAATGGGGCCCTTGCGATGATGTTGGAGGGGAAAGGGAGCCCCCTCCATCTCCCTGCCTTCTAAATGATGCAATTAATATTGATTGCAGCGTTTAAGGGGTTAAACTGCCGGGAGCAGTAGGGTCACCACTCCTGCCAGTGAGAGCCAGGTATCAGCTGTCATGTATGCTTAAAACCCTGAGGTGATCGCAAACACAGGTCCTCCGTATCCATATGTTCAAGGTCGGGAAGTCCTTACCAACATGGACATATGGATACATCTAAAGTCGTTATGCAGAATAAAAATGTGTTAATTAAATGATACATGCTTATTTGTTAGGGCAGGCGGAACGCACCGAGTAAATATAGATGTTATTATTGGTGCGTTCGCAGCTCGGGGTCCTCCGTTCAGGAGGAGAACCTGCTGCTAGCAAAATGGCACTAAATGACAGTATAAGCGACCTCTGTTAATTCACAGAGTCGCCGAGATAGAAAAGCACTGTGTCCTGTTAAGCTCACAGGAGTTCTCAGCTAACTGCTGAGCTGATAGCAGTCAGTGGTCATGCAGTCAGAGGAGCACAAAACAATTCCTCACCGGAGGTGCCTGTATTCTAGTGGCTTATTTCAGCCGACCCTGAATACAAGCATACATGACCACACTGGCGCAAAGCACATGACAAAGATTGATACTAGCACATGGCAGTGTGGCCATGCGAACCTTTTATAGCTGCAGCAACTTCAGGACCTTCCTAGAGGACCAATGGGAGTTGCTTCAGGACCTGAGCTTGTGACCCCTGACTTCCAATGAGAGGTCTTCATTTGGGCATGCTCAGAAAGGAGAAAGCAGGACTTAGTCCCAGAAACGAGTCCTCGCCGCAGATCAGTACTGGCTATAATGGCGGAGCCTGGAAGAACAGCAGCTAGAGAAGAATGGGAGACCGCAGCGGAGATGGTTCAAGATTCACCCTGTGCAGAGGCGGGAACTCGACACCTAACATTTATACATATGCAAAAATGCATAAAAGAATTTTTGCATAAAATGAAGGATTTTTTTTGATGATTTATTTATTTATTGGGGGATGGGTTATTTTTTTATTTCTGCTAAGATTTAATTCTTACAGCAGTGTCCATACTTAGGTTTGGATAAATTGCAGAAAATTATATAATTCAGCATGTTACCAATTCATTGCAATTTCCAGTCACATTATAATTCAGGCATGCACAACATGCATCCTATGGGGCTGAAGATTCCCTTGCAGCCTGCACAGAGATGGAAGGCTCTGGTTCTCTTCTTCTTATGCTTTTTTGTACTTATTTTACTCACTTATGTAGCACACTTAATTCTGCAGCACTTTACTGACATAATCATCACTGTCCCCACTGGGGCTCTCAATCTAAGTTTCTTATCTGTATGTCTTTGTAGTATGGGAGGAAACTGTAGAACATAGAGGAAACCGGCACAAATACGGGGAGAACATCTTTTGCAGATGTTATCCTTGGTGGAATTTGAACCTAGGAACCCAGCGCTGCAAGGCTACTGTGTTAAACACTGAACTGAGTCACTGTGATGCCCATAATATCTTTGAGACGTGTATACATTTGAATATATGAGCACCAGGACAGGGGCAGAGGAGCGCTCATCAGCCCCTGCCTCGATGTACAGCAGTGTATTGTGGTCATCATGCTGCTGACTTGATCACACTGCTTTTGTTAATGTAGTGCTGACTATTGTACAAAAGGGGCAAGGACATGATAGGGAATGGTATGAACTCCATGTAGAAGTTGAAGATTATGTTTGCTTTTTCCTGACCATTACTGTAGATGGGAATGGATGGAGTACGGGACAGGGTGACAGAGTGTTACTATAAGCACACAATATGGAAAAATGGCAAGGAGCAGTATAGCAAGGGGTAGTGTGTGTGGGGTATTTTATGGAGAAAGGCAGTGTGGGGGTTTGTTACGCAAAGGGGCAGCATGAGGGATATTGTAAAGAAGGGCAGTGTAGAAGGAAATTATACAATAGGTCGGTGTAAGGGATATTAAAAAGAGGACAGTGTCTAGGATATTTTGAGCACAAAGTACAGTGAGTGGCAATTATTTTTCCAGACATGCAGCATGGAAAATATTTTAATTTAATGGAGCAGTAAAATGAAACTTTTAATTTCAATGGCACCGTGTTGGGAAGTGTTGCAGAAGACTGGAGAAGAGGGAAGGCTGGAGAGATGAGCTCTGAATGTCAAATCTTATTATTGCAACTATACTATATGGAGACAAAAGGGATAGGAACAACTTCTATCAGAGAAGATGTTGCCTATAAGTTAACTGGATGGAAATATTTTTTGTGATATGTATGGGCAGTGGTTTGGGCGCTGTATTCATGTACTGACATTGATTCTGGTGCTGCATTCATGTACTTGGAATGCCCACTAGGGCCTAGGGGTACTCGGTATCGGGTCCAGTCATCATTAGAGGGGAGGTCATGGTGGCGGCGATCCGGTTCGTGGCCATGGGCGCCCGAGTAAAAGGGATAGTCTTTAAATGGATTTGTAAAGTGTTAAAAGTTTGTGACGCCACCTGTGGTACTTAGTCAGGGGCAACCGATGCTGCTTAAAGGGGTCCTCTGGAGATGATGGTACTGCAGCAAAGATGGTATCACTTCCCACAGGTGAAGCTGGGACACCAGGGCTCATGGGGTGTTTGGCTAGGATGGTGTGGTGCCAGAAAAAAACAGAGGACCCAGGATTGCTCTCTTTACCTGGTTTACTGATGACAGACAGTCTCAGTCCAGGGTACCAGCAACAGGTGGTGATGTGGTCTGGTTGGCATGGAGGCAATGGTGGATCCCTCTCCCTGGTGAGGTTTGTAAGCCTTCCTTCTCACCCTCTTATGTGAAGTCCTTGCTGCCTATGGCTCCCTTACAAAGTCCTCTCTCTTCTGTCCTGGGACAGTACCCCATATGGTGGGCAATGCAAGCCTTTTTACAGGGTCTCTGTCACAATCCGGGCTCTATGTACTGCTGCACCTTTGGGTGTGGGGGTAGACAGATGTCTTACAATCTTCTGTCCTTACGGTTCTGCTCTGGGATGTGAAATACGACACAGCCTCGGGCTCCCGGTGCCCATTTCCTGTGCATAAGCTCAGTGGGTGCCTGGTCACAGTTCCCCTCCAGCTTCTTTGTTCTCCTTTGCTTCTCCCCTCTGAAATTTGCTATCAATGTAACCCATCTGGTTCTCTTCTGCGTCTTGGAGCTGCAGCACTCTCTGCTCTCTCCTCTCTTCTCCACTCTCTGCTACCAAATGACTAACTCCTCCTCCAGACCAGAATATATTTATCTAGGGAAGCTCCCATGAATCTGGGTTCAGAGCTCCCCCTTCTGGCCTGGATTCAGAATGTGTTGCATGTAGATGTACTACCTGTTAAACGGAATCATCCTTGCCTCCAGGCATGACATCACCCTCCCCAAAAGGAAGGCAACATCACTGTAACAACAGGTTACCTGGGGTGTTACATACTTACAATGGTTCTGATGCCACATTCATCTCCTTTTGTTGTGAGATTATGAGGAGGATTTGGCAGGAGTCTGCATCAAATCCTTCTCAAATACTCAAAACTTAATACTGGTGATGAATTCATATAAGTATTCCTTTACATTTTTAGAGGCCCTTGGGATTGGTTCATTGTGATAATGTTGCCCTTCGCCAAAAAAATGTTGTGCACCAATTATAAAGAAATCTATACATCAATCTGGTGGTTGGAAGTTGCCAGCTATCACAGTCATCAATCATAGCCATTCAGCAAAAAAAGTATTCATTCATAATACATGTAATATATATTTCTGACAACACCACGTTCATTCTTAATTATGCCAGACATGTTACTTCGTGGTTCAAGAGACATAGGCAATTGTTCATATGAGGGTGAAGGTTGACTCTTGAATTGATATTTGTCACAACTTATTGTGCTTCTATCAATGGAAGACAGGGATGCTGGGTAATTGAACAATCAATGTTTTCTAATTTGTTGATTACACTGGGGAACACAATTTTTTAAGAGTTAGGTCAGACAACTGTTCTTAATTAATTTTTTGATGCTGAATCCAGAAATGATCTCAGTTTTTCTCTATCACGTCAAGTTTTTGAACTATAGGATTTTTGTCTTCTCAAAACTATGTAAACTACTGTACCTAAAAAGTGTTTTTTTTTAAAATAGTACAAATATGAACAAAAAATGAAATATATAAGAAATAGGCATGACAAAGTTGTGACTACTCTTACAAGTTGCCACGTAGCTCTATATGAGTCGAATTGTAATCAGATAACAAGTCTTATTACAGATATCAGTGCAATTGTGCTTCTCTGGCAGGTAAGTTGTGTAGGAAAAACTTGACATGCTAGAAAAAAACTGACTACATTTTTGGAATCAGCATGCCAATTTTAGTATAAATCAGCTCAAAAACCTAACTCAACAGAAATTTTTTTTCAAATTGTTCCCCTGTGTTATTAATCCATGCAGCTTGTCGACCTGCAAACAATGAAGGACAAACTATGCCGATTGATTGAATACTCTAACAATGAGCGATGACCTCATCCCACCTTCCCCCTAACCTGTGGATTATGGCCTGCAGGACAGCTGTGGGTATAAAAATTAACCTCTAAAATTCTGCAGAAAAACTCTACAGAACAGCGAGATATGGAACACAACCAGACAAATGCAGATTTGAGACTTGACATGACAGTAGCCAAGGCACTGTGACTTGAACCGGGAAAAAAAATGAATTGACACTCCTCAGGGCACCATGTTATGTTTGCTAATGACAGGTGTTATGAAGGCAATCCAGAAACACAGTGTGCTTAGCGATCAGAGCGCACACAGTGATCTGACAAATACCCAAAAATACAAGAACGAGCTCTGAGACGTGGAAACTCTGTAGACTGCACACCTGATCCTATCCTAAACACAACTAAAAGCGGCTGTGGATTGCGCCTAACAACTACCTAGGCAACTCGGCACAGCCTAAGAAACTAGCTAGCCTGAAGATAGAAAAATAGGCCTGACTTGCCCCAGAGAAATTCCCCAAAGGAAAAGGCAGCCCCCCACATATAATGACTGTGAGTAAGATGAAAAGACAAAACGTAGGGATGAAATAGATTCAGCAAAGTGGGGCCCGATATTCTAGGACAGAGCGAGGACAGTAAAGCGAACTTTGCAGTCTACAAAAAACCCTAAAGCAAAACCACGCAAAGGGGGCAAAAAAAACCCACCGTGCCGAACTAACGGCACGGCGGTACACCCTTTGCGTCTCAGAGCTTCCAGCAAAACAAAAGACAAGCTGGACAGAAAAAAAGCAACAAAAAAGCAAAAAGCACTTAGCTATACAGAGCAGCAGGTCACAGGAACAATCAGGAGAAGCTCAGATCCAACACTGAAACATTGACACGGAGCAAGGATAGCAGCATCAGGCGGAGTTAAGTAATGAAGCAGTTAACGAGCTCACCAGAACACCTGAGGGAGGAAGCTCAGAAGCTGCAGTACCACTTGTGACCACAGGAGTGAATTCAGCCACAGAATTCACAACAGTACCCCCCCCCCTTGAGGAGGGGTCACCGAACCCTCACCAGAGCCCCCAGGCCGACCAGGATGAGCCGCATGAAAGGCACGAACAAGATCGGAAGCATGAACATCAGAGGCAAAAACCCAGGAATTATCTTCCTGAGCATAACCCTTCCATTTAACCAGATACTGGAGTTTCCGTCTAGAAACACGAGAATCCAAAATCTTCTCCACAATATACTCCAATTCCCCCTCCACCAAAACCGGGGCAGGAGGCTCAACAGATGGAACCATAGGTGCCACGTATCTCCGCAACAACGACCTATGGAATACATTATGTATGGAAAAGGAGTCTGGGAGGGTCAAACGAAAAGACACAGGATTGAGAACCTCAGAAATCCTATACGGACCAATAAAACGAGGTTTAAATTTAGGAGAGGAAACCTTCATAGGAATATGACGAGAAGATAACCAAACCAGATCCCCAACACGAAGTCGGGGACCCACACGGCGTCTGCGATTAGCGAAAAGTTGAGCTTTCTCCTGGGACAAGATCAAATTGTCCACTACCTGAGTCCAGATCTGCTGCAACCTATCCACCACAGAATCCACACCAGGACAGTCCGAAGACTCAACCTGTCCTGAAGAGAAACGAGGATGGAACCCAGAATTGCAAAAAAATGGAGAAACCAAGGTAGCCGAGCTGGCCCGATTATTAAGGGCGAACTCAGCCAACGGCAAAAAGGACACCCAATCATCCTGGTCTGCAGAAACAAAACATCTCAGATATGTTTCCAAGGTCTGATTGGTTCGTTCGGTCTGGCCATTAGTCTGAGGATGGAAAGCCGAGGAAAAGGATAGGTCAATGCCCATCCTACCACAAAAGGCTCGCCAAAACCTTGAAACAAACTGGGAACCTCTGTCAGAAACAATATTCTCAGGAATGCCATGCAACCGAACCACATGCTGAAAGAACAAAGGTACCAAATCAGAGGAGGAAGGCAATTTAGCCAAGGGCACCAGATGGACCATTTTAGAAAAGCGATCACAGACCACCCAAATGACTGACATCTTTTGAGAAACGGGAAGGTCAGAAATGAAATCCATCGAAATATGTGTCCAAGGCCTCTTTGGGACCGGCAAGGGCAAAAGCAACCCACTGGCACGAGAACAGCAGGGCTTAGCCCTAGCACAAATCCCACAGGACTGCACAAAAGTACGTACATCCCGTGACAGAGATGGCCACCAGAAGGATCTAGCCACTAACTCTCTGGTACCAAAGATTCCAGGATGACCAGCCAACACCGAACAATGAAGTTCAGAGATAAGTTTATTAGTCCACCTATCAGGGACGAACAGTTTCTCTGCTGGACAACGATCAGGTTTATTCGCCTGAAATTTTTGCAGCACCCGCCGCAAATCAGGGGAGATGGCAGACACAATGACTCCTTCCTTGAGGATACCCGCTGGCTCAGATAAACCCGGAGAGTCGGGCACAAAACTCCTAGACAGAGCATCCGCCTTCACATTTTTAGAGCCCGGAAGGTACGAAATCACAAAGTCGAAGCGGGCAAAAAATAACGACCAACGGGCCTGTCTAGGATTCAAGCGCTTGGCAGACTCGAGATAAGTCAAGTTCTTATGATCAGTCAATACCACCACGCGATGCTTAGCTCCTTCAAGCCAATGACGCCACTCCTCGAATGCCCACTTCATGGCAAGCAACTCTCGATTGCCCACATCATAATTACGCTCAGCGGGCGAAAACTTCCTGGAAAAGAAAGCACATGGTTTCATCACTGAGCAATCAGAACCTCTCTGTGACAAAACCGCCCCTGCTCCAATCTCAGAAGCATCAACCTCGACCTGGAACGGAAGAGAAACATCTGGCTGACACAACACAGGGGCAGAACAAAAATGACGCTTCAACTCCTGAAAAGCTTCCACAGCAGCAGAAGACCAATTAACCAAATCAGCACCCTTCTTGGTCAAATCGGTCAATGGTTTGGCAATGCTAGAAAAATTACAGATGAAGCGACGATAAAAATTAGCAAAGCCCAGGAACTTTTGCAGACTTTTCAGAGATGTCGGCTGAATCCAATCCTGGATGGCTTGGACCTTAACTGGATCCATCTCGATAGTAGAAGGGGTAAAGATGAACCCCAAAAATGAAACTTTCTGCACACCGAAGAGACACTTTGATCCCTTCACAAACAAAGAGTTAGCACGCAGGACCTGAAAAACCATTCTGACCTGCTTCACATGAGACTCCCAATCATCTGAGAAGATCAAAATGTCATCCAAGTAAACAATCAGGAATTTATCCAGATACTCACGGAAGATGTCATGCATAAAAGACTGAAACACAGATGGAGCATTGGCAAGTCCGAACGGCATCACTAGATACTCAAAATGACCCTCGGGCGTATTGAATGCAGTTTTCCATTCATCTCCTTGCCTGATTCTCACCAGATTATACGCACCACGAAGATCTATCTTAGTGAACCAACTAGCCCCCTTAATCCGAGCAAACAAGTCAGATAACAATGGCAAGGGATACTGAAATTTAACAGTGATCTTATTAAGAAGGCGGTAATCAATACACGGTCTCAGCGAACCATCCTTCTTGGCTACAAAGAAGAACCCTGCTCCCAGTGGTGATGACGATGGGCGAATATGTCCCTTCTCCAGGGATTCCTTCACATAACTGCGCATAGCGGCGTGTTCGGGCACGGATAAATTAAATAATCGACCTTTAGGGAATTTACTACCAGGAATCAAATTGATAGCACAATCACAATCCCTATGCGGAGGTAGAGCATCGGACTTGGGCTCTTCAAATACATCCTGATAATCAGACAAGAACTCTGGGACCTCAGAAGGGGTGGAAGACGAAATCGACAAAAATGGAACATCACCATGTACCCCCTGACAACCCCAGCTGGATACCGACTTGGAATTCCAATCCAATACTGGATTATGGGTTTGTAGCCATGGCAACCCCAACACGACCACATCATGCAGATTATGCAACACCAGAAAGCGAATAACTTCCTGATGTGCAGGAGCCATGCACATGGTCAGCTGGGCCCAGTATTGAGGTTTATTCTTGGCCAAAGGTGTAGCATCAATTCCTCTCAATGGAATAGGACACCGCAAAGGCTCCAAGAAAAACCCACAACGTTTAGCATAATCCAAATCCATCAGATTCAGGGCAGCGCCCGAATCCACAAACGCCATGACAGAAAACGACGACAAAGAGCATATCAAGGTAATGGACAGAAGGAATTTGGACTGTACAGTACCAATGACGGCAGACCTAGCGGACCGCTTAGTGCGCTTAGGACAATCAGAAATAGCATGAGTGGAATCACCACAGTAGAAACACAGACCATTCAGACGTCTGTATTCCTGCCGTTCAACTCTAGTCATAGTCCTATCGCACTGCATAGGCTCAGGTTTAACCTCAGGCAGTACCGCCAAATGGTGCACAGATTTACGCTCGCGCAAGCGTCGACCGATCTGAATGGCCAAAGACAAAGACTCATTCAAACCAGCAGGCATAGGAAATCCCACCATGACATCCTTAAGAACCTCAGAGAGACCCTTTCTGAACAAAGCTGCCAGCGCAGATTCATTCCACTGAGTGAGTACTGACCAGTTCCTAAATTTCTGACAATATACTTCAATATCATCCTGACCCTGGCACAAAGCCAGCAAATTTTTCTCAGCCTGATCCACTGAATTAGGCTCATCGTACAGCAATCCGAGCGCCAGGAAAAACGCATCGACACTACTCAATGCAGGGTCTCCTGGCGCAAGAGAAAATGCCCAGTCTTGAGGGTCGCCGCGCAAAAAAGAAATAATAATCAAAACCTGTTGAATAGGATTACCAGAAGAATGAGGTTTCAAGGCCAGAAATAGCTTACAATTATTTTTGAAACTTAGAAACTTAGTTCTATCTCCAAAAAACAAATCAGGAATAGGAATTCTTGGTTCTAACATAGATTTCTGATCAATAGTATCTTGAATTTTTTGTACATTTATAACGAGATTATCCATTGAAGAGCACAGACCCTGAATATCCATGTCCACACCTGTGTCCAGAATCACCCAAATGTCTAGGGGAAAAAAAAAAGTGAACAGAGAGCAGAAAAAGAAAAAAAAAAAAATGATGTCAGAACTTTTTCTTTCCCTCTATTGAGAATCATTAGTTGGGCTCCTTGTACTGTTATGTTTGCTAATGACAGGTGTTATGAAGGCAATCCAGAAACACAGTGTGCTTAGCGATCAGAGCGCACACAGTGATCTGACAAATACCCAAAAATACAAGAACGAGCTCTGAGACGTGGAAACTCTGTAGACTGCACACCTGATCCTATCCTAAACACAACTAAAAGCGGCTGTGGATTGCGCCTAACAACTACCTAGGCAACTCGGCACAGCCTAAGAAACTAGCTAGCCTGAAGATAGAAAAATAGGCCTGACTTGCCCCAGAGAAATTCCCCAAAGGAAAAGGCAGCCCCCCACATATAATGACTGTGAGTAAGATGAAAAGACAAAACGTAGGGATGAAATAGATTCAGCAAAGTGGGGCCCGATATTCTAGGACAGAGCGAGGACAGTAAAGCGAACTTTGCAGTCTACAAAAAACCCTAAAGCAAAACCACGCAAAGGGGGCAAAAAAAACCCACCGTGCCGAACTAACGGCACGGCGGTACACCCTTTGCGTCTCAGAGCTTCCAGCAAAACAAAAGACAAGCTGGACAGAAAAAAAGCAACAAAAAAGCAAAAAGCACTTAGCTATACAGAGCAGCAGGTCACAGGAACAATCAGGAGAAGCTCAGATCCAACACTGAAACATTGACAAGGAGCAAGGATAGCAGCATCAGGCGGAGTTAAGTAATGAAGCAGTTAACGAGCTCACCAGAACACCTGAGGGAGGAAGCTCAGAAGCTGCAGTACCACTTGTGACCACAGGAGTGAATTCAGCCACAGAATTCACAACAGCACCAGCTGAAGGATTACAGATCTGATCCATTGACCATCATTGAACCCAGAAGGACGTTCTGAGAAGCCAAGTTGGGACAATCAGGTCACCAGGCCATGTACCTCAATGGACTGTCAGCTTCGTAAACTTGTTACTTCCTCTCTGTGGGCACCAGACAAAACCAGGGTGCCACAAATGGGGGTAGGCGGCCTTGAAAGCCCCGAAGTCGCAGCTTCTATAATCCTAGTGAGCCAGCAGAAGGGAAAGTGTAATTTGCACCATCTTATGTACTTGCTGGGACTGTAGTATATGTTATTATCTGTTGATGATTCAATAAATTATTGCCACACTGTTTTACCCTTACCCTGTGTTGTCTGAGTATTATTATGCCCATGGGGAAGGAGAGCGAGCATTCAGCGGGATGATCCCTGGTCCATGCGGTCTTTCTAAAGACAGCAGGGCCAGCGACAGCGGACAAGAACACACACTGACCCTTGAGTCTTCACAATATTCTTTAACATATAAAGCTATGGCTGGTAGATGACTGTTCAATGGTATTTATCAAAGCATCCATTGCAAGATTGTTTTTTTATCATGTTTGTATAAAGAGGACCTGACATTTGCATTAAAAAGTGATACAATATAATATTGTGTTTTATCTGGTCTCAATGTTGCTGTTTTTTTTAATCTGAGATTATTATTATTACTAGATCGTGGCCCGATTCTAATGCATCGGGTATTCCAGAATATGCATGTCCCCGTAGTATATGGACAATGATGATTCCAGAATTCGCGGCAGACTGTGCCTGTCGCTGATTGGTCGAGGCAACCTTTATGACATCATCGTCGCCATGGCAACCATTATGACATCTACATCGATACTGTGCCCGTCGCTGAATCAGAAACGTGAGATGTCTACGTCCTTTATGACATCATCGTCGCTGTACCCGTTGCTGATTGGTCGAGGCCTGGCGGCCTCGACCAATCAGAGACGCGGGATGTCTACGTCCTTTATGACATCATCGTCGCTGTGCCCGTTGCTGATTTGTCGAGGCCTGGCGGCCTCGACCAATCAGAGACGCGGGATTTCCAGGACAGACAGACAGACAGATAGACAGACGGAAAAACCCTTAGACAATTATATATATATAGATTATTTTCCTTATACAGATGAGCAGATCTTTCAAAATTTAAATTCAATAAGTTGCCAAAATTTTCTACAAAACTCAAGCAAGAGAAATTTTGCATTAGCACTGAGGGATTTAATAATTCCCTCCTTGTTTGCAGTGTGTGAGGAATAAATAAAGAGGCTGTTATGAAAGTGCTGTTACTGCAAGATATCTCAGACTAGTCAACTCTGAGTGACTGTATAGATACAGCACTTCCCTATATATTACCTGAATCTTTGGATTAAGTATTCCTATACCAAGGCTGGTGTCACACTTGCGTGTGCAATGCGAGAAACTCACGTGAGTCTCTCACATCAATACCAGACAGTGCCGCCGGCAGTTCAGACCAGGGTGTTCGGCTGCATAGAAATAATGTACATACGGTCCTGAGTGCCAGTGGCAGTGCCGGGTATTGATGCAAGAGACTCGCATGAGTTTTTCGCATTGCACACGCAAGTGTGATCCCGGCCTAAGACTACTACTCCCATTTTCAATCTGCTTCATCACTGAAGCAGTACATTACCATCAGATTAGACCTTTTCCTTTTACTACACTGAGTGATCTCAGCTCCTATGAAAACACAAGCATAATCCTTGGCTGGCACCATCTTTTATACAGTCAGTGGTGAACCTTCTGTGTGGCTGTGCTAGACCATTTGCTGTGACAGCTGCAGGGCCTTGCTTGCCTGATGCCATTAGCTTGCTCTCTGAGCCTTCAAGAAGTTTTATTTGAAGTCGATTCTCCTTGGATTGATCTCTAATTACTGTGCTTCTTAATTCTTAAACTATGCTCCCCTCTTAACTGTATGTAAATATAGTGTTCTTAGAGCATGATATTCACAGAAAACAAAAAGCACGATATTCGCAGAAAACAATTGAGGATTATACCACCCAGGCTAACAAAATGAGATTTACAAACTGAGGGTGAAATAAGTTTTGAACAGATCACCAATTTCCTAAGTAAATATATTCTTATGGTGTTATTATGACATTCCCACTAGATGACGGTAATAACGCACCCTATCCACACAGGCAAAGAAAGCAAACCATAGATGTCCATAAATTGGTATGTGTAATAACGAGAAATGACACAGGGAAAAGTATTAAATACATGAAGAAAGAAAGGTGCAAAAATCAGTAAGAAAGCAATCCTTCCACTTAACGAAAAATATTATCAGATAATGATGGCTTATACAAAGGTATCTCATTACCAAGGTGCCATGAAACATCTCAAGAAACTTTTCATGATGTTGATGCGTTCAATTTTTTTTTACCTGCTGAATATATGAGTGACCTGTATACCCGACATGGCGAAACACAAAGAGAGAAGACCAAGACTAAGAAAAAAAACAATTAATATACCATTGTAGTAATGACTTTGAACAATTACGGGATTTACAAAGTTACCTTTAAGTAACAAAAATGTATACGCTAATGGATATGGTTATGAAATATAAACAATAAGCTTCATACCTCTGCAGTATTGTTAGGATTCAGATCATTGCTAGAAGGATCATTACCAGCAGTAGTTTCCTCGGTGTCTATGAGATTCTCTGTGGGGACGTTCTGCACTGGTTTCAGATAAGCGATTTCATTCTGCTTGGAGTCCAGAGTCACACACACATCATATGAGAATGGGAAAGGCAAACTGGTATCACTGATCTCAGAAGGACATCCCAGGGTGAACTGAGGATACACGTTTCTACTATATGCCCCATAACTTGTAGGAGTACTTGATTTTCTGCATTTTAAGACTATGGTGATTAGTACAGTCACAATGAACAAAATTGATATAAGAGCGATGGAAACCACCAAGTAGAAAGTGGCATTAGAAGAAGTATTAGAAATATTAGGTTGTTTCTTAATCTCTGGAACAACTTGTTGAAAATTTTCAGCCACAACTAATTGTATTGACACTGTACATGACAAAGATGGGACTCCATTATCCTTCACAAGAATCACAATTTTTTGTCTTAAGGTGTCTGTGTCCTGAATGTCACGTCCAACTTTGATTTCTCCAGTATATTGGCCAATGGTGAAAAAAGAAGGATCGGGAACTTGTAGTAAGTGATAGGAGAGCCAGGCGTTGTGTCCAGAGTCAGCGTCCACTGCAATCACTTTGGTGACTAGATAACCTTTCTCAGCAGAGTGAGGAATAAACTCAAATAATGCTGATCCCTCAGTGTCTGGTGATGGGTAGAGGATCTTCGGAGCATTATCATTCTTGTCAATGATACATATCCTCACTGTGACATTACTGCTTAGAGGAGGAGATCCACTGTCTTTAGCCATCACCTGGAACTGAAATTCCCGCAACTGTTCAAAGTCAAATGATCTCTGGGCATAGAGCGCTCCACTTACAGAATTAATGGAAATATAAGATGTCACAGGAATATCGTCTATGTTGCTCTTTAGAATACTGTAACTTATTTTCCCATTTTCATCACCATCTGGATCTGAGGCTCGGACATTGTGTATTGATGTACCTGGTTGGTTGTTTTCTCCAATATACAGAATGTATTTCATCTTATCAAAAACTGGAGAATTGTCATTCACATCTGAGATATTGAGCTGAATGGTTTTGTTGGTGGACAGTGGAGGAGATCCGCCATCCATACATTGTATGGTGACATTGTAGGAAGGATTTCTTTCTCGGTCCATGCTAGCTGCAGTTACCAGTTTATAGTAAGTACTAGAAGATGGAATTAGCTGAAAAGCCAAAGTGTCTGAGATGTGACAAACAACTTCACTATTCATCCCAGAGTCCAAGTCCTGGACATTCAGTAATGATACGACAGTTCCTGGTGGTGAGTCCTCTGGAATTGATGCTGAGAGAGATGTGATAGTTGTTTCTGGGGCATTGTCGTTAACATCTATCAGTCGCACTGACACCTTACAATGGGTTACGTGACCTCCACCATCTTTAGCCTCTACCGTCATTTCATAGGAATTTGATGTTTCATAGTCCAAATTTCCTATTACTTTGATGTCCCCATTTAATGAGTCTAAAGTAAATAATTTGAGTGCTTTTTCAGATATATGACTAAAGGAATAAGCTATTTCTGCATTGGACCCTTCATCTTCATCAGTTGCATTTAGATGAATTACAAGAGACCCAATAGCTGCATCTTCATGTAATCTTACATGATATGTGTCCTGATTAAACATAGGCAGGTTGTCATTAACATCATGGACAATAATCCTGACTGTAGCAGTGCTTGATTTCTGTGGGTTACCTCCATCCAAGGCTGTTAATATTAACTCATAGTAACTCTGTTTCTCTCTGTCCAGTGACTTTTCCAGAATAATTTCTGGATATTTAATTCCATCTGTTGTAATTTTTTCTCCAAGGCCAAAGTTTTCATTGCCGCTCAGTGTATAACTTTGTATGGAGTTGGTGCCTAAGTCTGGATCTTGTGCGTTTCCTAAAGCAAAACGAGCCCCCGGTGAGGTGAGCTCACTGATTTCTAAATCAAAATGATTCTTAGAAAATATCGGTGAGTTATCATTCACATCCTGGATTTCTATGGTGATTGTGTAAAAATTCAATGGATTTTCAATTACAGCCTCCAGGTTTATAAAGCAGTTTGGTTGATTTTCACATAACGATTCTCTGTCAATTCTGTCTGATACAAATAAGTCTTCAGTTTCCAAATTAATATTAAAATACTTAATTTTGGCTTTTGAAATCAGTTGAAAATTTCTAACAGCAAATTCATCAACATTTAATCCCAGATCTTTTGCCACATTCCCAATTACAGATCCTTTCTTCATTTCTTCAAGTACTGAATATTGTAGCTGTCCATAGGTATCAGTGATAAAGAAGAAAAAAAGACACAATACCTGATATATCTGCTGCCATTGTTTTCTTCTGTTTCCTGCTGTGTGATTCATTGTCTGAAAACAGTGAGATAAAAGTTTTCCTCACTGTAATCCACAATAAGGGAATATTATTCCATAAATAGGGAAATCAATGAAGCTATTTCTTTTAGTCCAAACAGCAGTGTGTCCTCTGGAAATGTAACTGTGTTTCAATGTATCTGGCTTTGTGAGACTACAGTAAATTTAGTAGATGTTTCTTGGTAGGTTAGAAAGCAATTCATACACAGTCTAATACTGCCGCTTAGTGTTCAGAAATAATAACTGCAGCAGTTTTGTACTGGATTTTTTAACTAAAATATAAGTTTAAGTATATATTGCCTTAATACTTCAAATGTTATTATCCTGCTTGAGGGATATTAAATTTAGTATAAATAGTAAACATAAATTGCATAACAGCTTAACAGAGATATTTGAAAAGTGAATAAAATAGTTATAGATTGATTTTGGTTGTTTTTTATTCATCATTTTATACGTTAGGGCTAGCGGAACGCACCAAATAATTAGAAAGGAGGTATAAGGTGTGTTCGCAGCCCGGGGTCCCCCGTGCAGAGATGTAACCTGCTGCTGAGTAATGACGGACTATATGGAGGTATAATGTGGATAAACACTCAGGTTAGCTTCACCCGGTATGAAGGAAGCGAACATTGTTGCATCACAGGGCCGCGGTACCGCACAAAGAGCGCAAGCAAGGAGTCACAGAACTCTGTCCCAAGTCTCAGGGAAAGAGTTCCACTAGAACTCTTGCGCTCAACATCGCTACTGGGGTGTCAGAGATTTACAGAAATAATTTAATGCACAAGAGTGCGTGCAGTGCCGCTCTGGCGGACGCCACAAACCACCCAGACTTGGGCCAGGAAAGCGCTTTATTAGCGGTCACTGCTATCAGACGCTGTATTGTGTGCTAGCTGTGCGGAATAGCACTGTCAGGCGCTAGGTAGCTTCCACCATTCGCGAACAGTCAACAACACTAGGGATGGGAATGATTCAGAGCTTTCATCCGACAGTCATACATCCACACATGTTAATAAGTTTATACTAGCGCATGGCCGTGCGGCCATGAAAACCTTTTATAGCAGAAGCTCTCCAGGACCTTCCTAGTGGTCCAATAGGAGCTGCTACAGGACCTGAGCATGTGACCCCCAACCTCCAATGAGAGGTCTTCCCTTGGGCATGCTCAGAAGAAGAAAAGCAGGACTTAGTCCCAGGGATGCCTGCTTGCCGCTGATCAGTATTGGTTGTAATGGCTGAGCCTGGAAGTACAGCAGTAACCAGCTGCACATTATCAGCTTGAGCCAGACGCTGGGACCGATGTCTCTGCTAAGCAGGCTCCACTGTGGCTGGAGGAGAATGGGAGACCACAGTGGAGATGGCTTGAGATTCCCCCTGTGCAGCGGCGGGAGCTCGACACCTAACATTGCCCCCTCCTTGGGACTCGCTACGCTTGATGGCAGCAATGAGCTGCGGAGGCTGAATGTGCTCAACAGGCTCCCAGGACCTGTCCTCTGGGTCATGACCCTTCCAATCCACCAAATAGATTTTTTTGCCACGTACCACCTTACACCCCATAACGGCATTCACCTCGTATTTGTCCGTGGATGAGCCCAATGTCCCGGCAGATGACTCGGAAAACCAGGACATGTGGACGGGCTTTAGGAGGGACACAAGAAAGGTGTCAGTGATGCCTAGGCGTGGAGGAAGGGCCAGACGGTAGACCACAAGATTAACCTGTTCCAGGACCTTGAAAGGACCTAGGTAGCAAGGCGCAAACTTAGTGGACTCAACTCACTGCCTGATATTACGGTCGGAGAGCCACACTAAATCACCAGGAGCAAAGGTCGGAGTGGGACGCCAATGTGCATCGGCGGAGACCCTCATTATCTCCTTGGAGGCCCAGATAGCATCCTGTGTGTGGTCCCAAATGTCACATGCCTCCACAGCCACCCTGGAAATGGCGGTAGACACAGGCATGGGTAGAGGAACCTGCTGATGCTGGCCGTAATATGGGGTCTGCCCAGTGGAGTCGGCTACGGCATTGTTCAGCGCAAACTCCACCCAAGGTAGCAAGGATGCCCAGTCATCCTGCCTGGCTAAGACAAAATGTCGCAGGTATGTGAGCAGGGTCTGGGTGGCCCTCTCTACCAGCCCATTCGTCTCGGGATGGTATGCTCAAGAGAGATTAAGCTCAATGCTGAGAAGACGACAAAGCTCTCTCCAGAACTGAGATGCAAACTGGGGACCCCAGTCACTGACAGTTTTGTCTGGCATGCAGTGTAGGCAGAAAACGTGCTTAATAAACAATGCTGCCAAGGCCCGTGCAGAAGGTAGTCATGGAAGAGGCACCAAGTGCACCATTTTGGAAAAATGGTCGGTGACTGCCCACCACAAAGTCCATACTGACCACTTCCCAGGGCCTGTCCTCCACCAGCAGGGGGTAAAGTAGCCCAGCAGGCCGTTGTCGAGGAGACTTATTCTTGGCGCAGGAGACACATGCACGAATCTAGTCTCCGACGTCATGGGCCATATGTGGCCACCAGTACGTCCTCGCCAGAAGCTCAGATGTCCTCTTGGTCACAAAATGTCCACCCACCCTGGAAGAGTGAGCCCAAGAGAGAACCTCCGGTCGCAAATTAGATGGCACAAAGGTCTTGCCCAGGGCAGAGACTCTAGCGAAACCGGTGCTACGGTCCTCAGGCTTTCTGAAGGGACAATTAACCGAGGCTCCTTCTCCACTGATGACACTACGGAGAGGGAGAGAGCATCGGCATGGATGTTCTTCTCCCCAGAAAGATAATGGAGGGTGAAGGAGCAGGAGAAGAACAAGGACTATCTAACCTGGCGAGAGTTTAGCCACTGGGCAGTCTGTAAATAAACCACTTTTTGTGGATGGTATACTCTTGGAAGGGAAAACAAGCCCCCTCCAGGAGGTGTCTCCACTCCGAGAAGGCTAACTTCAAAGCTAGCAACTCCCTATCCCCGATGGAATAATTCCTCTCTACTGGTGTGAAGGTCTTGGAGAAAAAGAAGCAAGGATGCTTCCAACCTTGAGCATCCTTTTGGAAGAGGACTGCTCCAGCATCGACGGATAAGGCATCCACCTCCATTATAAAAGGTTTATCTACATCGGTGCAATGTAGGATGGGAGTACTAGCAAAATGAGAGTTAATAGAGAGGAAGGTCTTGGAGACCTCCTCCGACCACAATTTGGGATTTGCTCCCTTCTTGGTGAGGGCTACCATGGGAGCTACCAAAGTTGAGAAGTGGGGAATGAACTGGCGATAATAGTTAATGAACCCCATAAATCGCTGCACCTCTTTGAAAGAATGGGGTTTCTACCAGTCCATCACAGCCTGTAGCTTGGTAGGATCCATAGCCAATCCCTGGGCGGAGATGATATAGCCAACGAAAGGCAAGGACTCCTGCTCAAAAGCACACTTTTTCAACTTGGCATAGAGGGAGTTTGCCCATAGGAGATGGAAGACTTTGCAAACATCTCTCCGGTGGGACTCTATATCTGGAGAGTAGATGAGAATATCATCCAGATAGACTACAACCGGGGTGGTGAGCATATCCCGGAAGACATTATTCACAAAGTATTGGAAAACGGTAGGAGCATTACAAAGCCCGAAGGGCATCACCAGGTATTCATAGTGCCCGTCCCAGGTGTTAAATGCCGTCTTCCATTCGTCCCCCTCACGGATGCAAATCAGGTTGTAAGAACCCCGAAGATCAAGCTTAGTAAATACCCTCGCTCCCCGCAACCTATCGAATAGCTCAGATATCAGAGGCAGAGGGTATTTGTTCTTAACAGTGATTGCGTTAAGACCCCTGTAATCTATGCATGGACGTAGTTCTCCTTTCTTCTTCTGCACGAAGAAGAACCCTGCCCCTGTGGGTGACACTGACTTCCTAATGAATCCTCTTGTCATATTCTCCTGAATGTATTGGGTTATCACCTCAGTCTCCGGGAGAACTAGGGGTCTCCGCAGCCCTCTGGGAGAACATGTCCGCATAGGGCCAATAGTGCTTGGGGATAGAGAAAATATCTGCGGATACTTCAGTGGTAGCAACATGAATGCACTCCCTCAGACATCTACCCACACAAGATTCACTCCATCCCAGAATTCTCCCAGAAGACCACTCTATATGAGGAGAGTGGTAGCGTAGCCATGGTATTCCTAACAGGACCTAATCAATTCCCTCAGGAATGATTAGCAGGGAGATAATCTCCTGATGGGATGGAGACATGAATAAAGTAAATGGGATGGTCTGGTGTGTTATTTGTGTGGGCAGAGTCGACTCATTCACCACTCGTACAGTCACCGGCTTGGCGAGCATCACCAGGAGTATTGCGTGTCATTGGGCGAAGGCAGAGGACATAAAATTTCCCTCTGCCCCAGAATCCACGCAAAGCTCAACTGTAAGAGTGGATGGGACAAAGGTGATTGTCCCTTTGAAGGACAGTTTGGAGGAAAACGTCGCCGTGTCTAATGTACCTCCTCCTACATTCACTAGACGCTGACGTTTTCCTGACCGCTGGGAACATCTGGAGGTAAGATGTCCTGACCACCTGCAGACATGACAGACCTTGAGTGCACAAGCGATTCGGGACTTAGATCCCGCTCGTGCCACCTCCATGGCCTCATGTGGCTCGGACGCCTGGACCAGAGATTCCAGAGGTATGGTGAAGGTGGAAGCCAGCCGAACCCTATGCCTACACTGGGATCGCTCCAATCTTTGCTCGTTAAAGCAAAGGTTGATGCAAGTTGATACAGCTATTAGCTCCTCCAGTGAGGCAGGAATCTCCCTAGTGGCCAAAGCGTCCTTCACATGGTCAGCCTGCCCCCTCCAAAATCCAGCTCAGATGCTAAAGTCCGGAAGTGGACGGAAAAATGGCTGACCAAGGATGAGCCCTGTGTCAGTGCCAGCAGTTGGAGCGCCGCATCATGCGTGACTTGACTTCCCAAAAAGACCTATTTCATAGTGCTCAATAACAGCAGACCACTCTGCACCACATGATCATCACACTTCCACAGCGGTGTAGCCCACTCCAAGACCCTGTCCGACAAAAGAATCCCAATTTAGCCTGCTCTGAGGGGAAACGTGCAGCCAGAAGCTCAAGATGTATTGCACACTGGTTCACGAATCCCCTGCATGACTTGCTATCGCCAGAGTATTTATCTGGCAGTGGAAAGCGGGATAAGGTTGGAACAGGGGTGGCAGTGGACAAACTAGTTGCAGCCATGCTAGCAGCCTGAACAGCTACTGCGGTAACATCCACAGCCGAAGTTGTGCACTCGAGAGCCGCCAACCTGCCCTCCAGCTGCTGGATGTACCGCTGCAGTCACTGTTTGTCCGCCATTACTAGCCAAACCCTGGCGCTAATATAATGTTAGCGCTAGTGGAACTCGCCAAATAATTAGAAAGGAGGAATAAGGTGCGTTCACAGCCCGGGGTCCATCGTGCAGAGATGGAACCTGCTGCTGAGTAATGACGGACTATATGGTGGTATAATGTGGATACACACATAGCTTAGCTTCACCCAGTGTGAAGAAAGCTCAACCCTGTTGCATCACAGGCCCGCAGTAATGCACAATGAACGCAAGCAAGGAGTCACAGAACTCTGTCCCAAGACTCAGGGAAAGGCTCCTCTAGACCTCTTGCGCTCAACACTGCTACTGGGGTGTCAGAGATTAACAGAAATAATAATTTAATGCACAAGAGTGCATGCAGTGCTGCTCTGGCGGACGCCACTAACCATCCAGACTTGGGCCAGGAAAGCGCTCTATTAGCGCACGGCGCCGCACTGGCGGTCACTGCTATCAGACGCTGTATTGCATGCTAGCTGTGCAGAATATCAGTCAGGTGCTAGGCAGCTTCCACCATTCGCGAACAGTCAACAACACTAGGGATGGGAATGATTCAGAGCTTTCATCCATCGACAGGCATACATCCACACACACACGTTAATAAGTTTATACTAGCACATGGCCGTGTGGCCATGCAAACCTTTTATAGCAGAAGTTCTCCAGGACCTTCCTAGTGGTCCAACAGGAGCTGCTACAGGACCTGAGCATGTGACCCCCGACTTCCAATGAGAGGTCGTCCCTTGTGCATGCTCAGAAGAAGAAAAGCAGGACATAGTCCCAGGGACGCCTGCTCGCCGCTGATCAGTACTGGTTGCAATGGCTGAGCCCAGAAGGACAGCAGTAACCAGTTGCACAGTATCAGCTTGAACCAGACGCTGGGACCGACGTCTCTGCTGAGCAGGCTCCACTGCAGCTGGAGGAGAATGGGAGACTGCAGCGGAGATGGCTCGAGATTCCCCCTGTGCAGCGGCGGGAACTCGACACCTAACATTATATTTCCTTAAAGACATTTTTACTTACAATGCAATTTAATTGCTATAAAAACATAACTAAATGAAGTATCCCCAACAATAGTGAGTTCAAGTTTTACTGGGAATTATATTTTTATAGGTACTTTTAAAAAAATGCCTTATTATAAAAGCTATTTATTATTAAAATTATTCATTTAGTTCAAATTAGATTTGCTTACCGATTTTTAATAGAATAACTTTTAATCTAGATAAATAGTTGGTCAGTGTTATATGTAGAGGTAAAACACTATCATAATTTTATGGATACTAATGCCCACAGAAAGCAAAGAGTTCTGTGATAGTTGTTTACAATGAATCAGGTTAAAGTTTAAAATACATACAATGTATCTTGGAAATATGCATGCATATGATGAGAAAGAGTGAACATCTTAGGATATAAGAGCGTCACACACCAAAATTTGGGAAAAATGGCCACAAATATCTTTTATGCAATAGTTATAGTTAAAAACATTTGAAATCACATAAAAACGGTACAATCCAAAATAATATATTATGCCCAACCCTAGCAAAGAAATATATTGTGCTAATAATAATGATAATAATAATAATAATAATAATAATAATAATAATAAAGCCTCAGATGCAATTGTGAAATTATTGAGTCATTGAGGACATATTCTAAAATTCAACACAACATTAAGCATAATCCTATGTGAAAAGAATCTTAAGCATGATGAAAGATGTTAGAGGGGTACTAAAGCAACTAATCTTAAAGGTTTATCCCGTGACAAAATTAATTTTAATCAACATTTTAATCAATAGATCTTTGAATAATAAATAATAAGTTCCCCAATACCGAAATAGATCAATGTAAAGTTTTGTGAAAAGTCAAAGTATGACTTTATAACTTGTTTGTAAATAGCTTTAGTTTTATCATATTTTTTATTTAATTGAATTCAACTAAAAGGTGTTTTATAAACTAATAAAATGTTTTTGCATTTTTATATAGCTTATTTTAATGCTTATGGGGTATGAATATGATTAATAATTTAAATTGGAACCTATCACCGTGAAAATTTTGTCTAATGCTATAGAGCAAAGGGAGCTGAGAAGACTGATATATTGTTTAGTGAGAGAAGGTTCAGTATAACCTGTGTTTTAATCACTTAAACAGCTGCACTTTCTGAAGTTTGTTGGTCCAGTGGGCAGTCCTAAAAGTGACTGACGGCTATCTCTGAAAGCACACCTAAACAGCTGTCAGTCACTGATAGGACCACCCACTGGACCAATAAATCCCAGTAAGAGCAGAGTACTAAACAAATAAAACATAATTTGTATCAATTTACTCAGCTCTTCCAGTTTTATAACATTGTGACTGTAGAGTGGACAACATTTTCTTGGTTACAGGCAGGTTCCCTTTAAAGGAATATTTCATCAGGAACTAACCTATTGCTGAAATCATATTTTACAATGCTGGCATCTGCCTTTAATAGCAGTAATCGGACCAACTTCGTCTCAATCATGTGGAGTGAATGGGTTGCTATGACAACTAAGGTCCTGCTGAAGACCCCTGTGCCTGTGATGTGATTTTTTCCTGTGACATAAAGCCTGTGGCTGGGTTTCATTAGAGTTGATTTTACTATGTACAACAATACTTTAGTTTTGTTAAATCGTAGGTTCAAGTCCCTTAAAGGGTCTGAAAATAATAAGTGAAAGTGAAAAAAAAAGCATTTAACAATATTGAAAAAATATAAAAACCTAAATATTCAAATCACATGCATTATCCCCATTTATAATTAAAGACATGTAAAAATGAATAAATATATACATATTTGGTACTATAGCATCCATAAAAGTCTGATGTATCAAAATGTAAAATTAATCAATCTGATTGGTAAATGCTGAGCAGAGGTAAAAAATGAACACTTCTAAACTTGTTTTATCACAAAAACATTGCAAAAGAATTCAATGTATATAAACATCACACCAGCTCACCAAGCAAAAAGAAATCTGGCCTAGTTGATGTAAAAATAAAAAACTTACGGATTTCAGAAGATAATGGTATAAGCCAAATTGTAATTCACAAACTTCTGATTTTGTTTAAAGCATTAAAATAGTAAAAAACTTTAAATGTTTGGAATGATTGTACTTATACTGACATTAAAACTCATGTTGTCAAGTCATTTTCACTGTATACTTAACGCTGCTAAAATAACCTTCCCAAAAAAACAATAGCTGAATTGTGTTTTTTTTCACCATTTTACTTCACTTGGATTATTTCCCATTATCCCTTATTTATATGGTAAAAGGAACAATGTTATGAAAAGCTAAAAGTCATCCTGCAATAAACAAACCCTCAGATAACTATGTTGATGAAAAAATTTAAGAGTTATGTCTGTGAAAATGGAGGGGAAAAAAGGAAAATACCAAAATTAAAACTGGATGTGTCCTTAAGTGGTTAAGGAACTGCAATTCCATTTGAAATGTTTCCTTTTTCATTATACACATCATCATAAGGCTAAATTCTTCACCAGTTGTTAAATTACAACTTTACATTATTATCATTTCAAAACTTCAGCACTCTTAAAACTTTCCATTTAGAGTTACCGTGTATAAAAGTATTAACATTTTACAACAATAATCTCCAAATTAAAAACGGTCTTCCATTTGCAATTCTAAAGTGTTCAAATGAGTTAAAATGTGATCGACAAGTATATTAGCTAGTTCACAGACTCAACAGTTTACCTCACTAATTAATTATTACATCAATTTACATAAAATTTCACACCTGTATTTTATTGAGTTTTCTGTATGCTTTTTTATCATTTGATAGATACTCTTTTCTAACGCGTTGCAATATTTTTAACAACTTCTTAAACATTAAAGTATTTTTTTCACTATTGCTTCAATATCTTTAGAAATACATTGCATGTACTGTATTGAATATTACAGAAAGTTTTATCCATCTTTCAAGCATCTACAGATATGAATAGGTGGTTTTATTTCCAAAAGAAATGGGAATTATTGCTCAAAGATTACAGTCAGAAACAAACTATTACAATTGTGCTCAAAAGTTTACATACCACGGCAAAATTTTTGCTTTCTTGGCCTTTTTTCAGAGAATATGAATGATAACTCCAAAACTTTTTCTCCACTCATGGTTAGTGGTTGGGTGAAGCCATTTATTGTCAAACTGCTGTGTTTTCTCTTTTTAAATCATAATGACAACCCAAAACATCCAAATGACCCTGATCAAAAGTTTACATACCCTGGTGATTTTGGCGTGATAGCATGCACAAAAGTTGACATTCATATTTTCAGAAAAAAGCCAAGAAAGCAAAAATTCTGCAGGGGTATGTAAAGTTTTGAGCACAACTGTATCTTCCTAGCGCTGGCCTCAGCATTGAACTAATGGATTTCATAAAGTGCACCTGTTGATGCACCATTTGCACTCAAGTATTATAGGGCCAACAGTACATTTTTATTACATTCTTGAATAAATAACAATTTTAAAAAAAAGTGTTACCTTCAAATTATGAGAATTTTTTCTATTATGGCAAAATATGTTGAATTTTAAAATTGACTTTACAAAGTTAGATTTAAACCATTAAAGGGTTAATCTAATCTCCATAAATCAGTATTGTTGGATAGTGCTTGTACAAACTAGCACTTTTACAACATGCTGTTTTGTTTTTTTGTAATTTGTAGCCATTCTTGAGCACCTTACCAGTTATGCGGCAGCGAAAAAAAAGTATTCATATCCCGAGAACGGATAAAAATTTTAATAGAGTGAAAATTGCAAATATGCATATTTTCATGTACATTGTTCAACAGCACTGATATCTAAAGATAAGAAAACACTTTGAGAATGTGGCCTGGTTTAATATTCAATAGCCAATCACTTTTGTTTTAATTCGATTATCTCTAAATGTTAAATAAATGTCATTTTTTTTATTTTGCTATCAATGTAGCTTTAAAGAGATTTTTTTTTCAGAAAAAAATGTACTATTTATTGCCTAACTTTGTTCATTTTGCTTAACTTTGTTTATTTTCTTTTGTGATTGGGAGAAAAGATAGACAGCAGCAGGAAGTTTTTCTTTATTGATTTTTTGTGTTTTGTTTCTAATGTATTCAAATTAGAGTATAAATTAGCTTGCAACTTTATCCTGCATATTGTCGCGATTAGAGCAATGCCCAAATTATATTTTAGCTATCGAGGCTATTGAAGCATGCCAAAATTTAAGAGTTTTTAAAAATCTGAAAAAATAAAAAAAATATAAAAGTTTAGCCCCATTCAAAATAAAACAAAAAAAATCAAACCTACACATATTTGGCATTGCCACATTCAGAATCATCTGATCTATCAATAAAAAAAGGATTAACCTGATAGCTAAATGGCGTAGTGAGAAAAAAAATGTCAAAATGCCAGAATTGTGTTTTTTTGGTCACTGTGACATTGCATTAAAATGCAATAAACAAGTAATCAAAAGAACCTATCTGCACCAAAATGGTATCATTAAAAACATAAGCTCGGCACACAAAAAATAAGTCCTCACCCAACCCCAGATCATGAAAAATGAAGACGCTGCGGGTAATTGAAAATTGCGCAATTTTTTTTTTTAGCAAAGTTTGGAATTTTTTATTACCACTTAGATAAAAAAGAACCTAGACATGATTGGTGTCTATGAACTCATAATAACCTGGAGAGTCATAATGATAGATCAGTTTTATCATTTAGTGAAGCTAGCAAAAAAAACAAAAAAACAATGTGGGATTGCACTTTTTTTTGCAATTTCACCGCACTTGGAATTTTTTTCCCGTTTTCTTGTACACGACATGGTAAAACCAATGGTGTCATTCAAAAGTACAATTCATCTAGCAAAAAATAAGACCTCACATGGCCATATTGACAGAAAAATAAAAAAAGGTACGGCTCTGGGATAGAGGGAGCGAAAAACAAAAACGCAAAACTGAAAAAAGCTCCGGGGGTTAAAGGGTTAATGTCCTGGCTGAGGGAAGGAGGTTGTCACTCAGAATTTTATGGTACATGGCTCCATCCAGTCTCCCATTGATGTGGTGAAGTAGTCCCGTGCCCTTGGCAGAGAAAGACTACATGATGTTTCCACCTCCATGCTTGACACTAAGGACGCCGTTCTTTGGGTCATAGGCAGCATTTCTCTTCCTCCAAACATGGCGAGTTGAGTTAATGCCAAAGACCTCAATTTTTGTCTCATCTGACCACAGCAGCTTCTCTCAGTCACTCACAGAATCATTCAGGTGTTCAATGGCAAACTTCAGACGGGCCTGTACATGTGCCTTCTTGAGCAGGGGACCTTGTGGGTACTGCAGGATTGCAAGGCTATGTGCACACGGTGCGGATTGGCCGCTGCAGATTCACAGCAGATTTCCAACAGGTTTACAGTACCATGAAAACCTATGGGAAACCAAATTCACTGTGCCCATAGTGAGGAAAATACCGCGCGGAAATGATGTGTTGTATTTTCCGCAGCATGTCAATTCTTTGTGCAGATTCCGCAGCATTTTACACCTGCTCCTCAATAGGAATCCGCAGGTGTAAAACCACAGGTGAAATCCGCACAAAAAATGCAGGAAACCCGCAGTGTGTTTTACCTGTGGATTTTTCAAAAACGGTGCAGAAAAATCCGCACACGAATCCACAACGTGGGCACATAAGCCTCAACCATTACAGTGTAATGTGTTACCAATGGTTTTCTTAGTGACTGTGGTCCCAGCTATCAGGAGATCATTAGCAAGTTCCCCCCATGTAGGTTTAGGCTGATCTCTCACCTTCCTCATGATCATGGATACCCTACGAGGTGAGATCTTGCATGGTGCCCCAGATCGATGTTGATTGACAGTCATTTTGTATTTCTTCCATTTTCTTACTATTGCACCAACAGTTGTCTCCTTCTCACCCAGCATTTTACTTATGATTTTGTAGCCCATTCCAGCTTTGCGCATGTCTATGATTTCGTCCCTGACATTCTTATAAAGCTCTTTCGTCTTGCCCATATTTTATGGGTTAAAGAATGATTGATTAATTGAGTCTATGGACAGGAGACTTTTATAAAGGTCACTATGTGAGACAGCTGTCATTAATGCAAGTAACAAGTTGATTAGGAGGGTCTAACTGGTCTGTAGGAGCCAGAACTCTTAATGGCTGGTAGGGGATCAAATACTTATTTCTCACTGCAAAATGCAAATAAATTTATATAATTTATACAATGTGATTTTCTGCATTTTAGTTTTGATATTCTATCTCTCAATGTTAAAATTAACCTACCCTTAAAATTATAGACTGTTCATGTTTTTGTCCATGGGCAAGCCTACAAAATCAGCAAGGGATCAAATACTTATTTCCCCCACTGTAATAGGCCAGCTCTCGATCAGATATCTCCAGTCCAGGAGCTACTGTATCTGTTGTATGATATAACTGGGGACTGCCTATCATTGTTCAATAATTTCACCGGACTCTGCTTAGAGTACACTCTGCAAAATGCTGGCTGCTTTTCCTCCATGTATTTCTTATATATCTGTATTTCTTTATCGTCTTACTTATAGTTCAAGTTCTAAAAGTAAAAATATATTTTTATGGAAAAAAAGAAAACCTGGTCAGAAATGTCACTCCCTACCTGAACATCAGTGCTTCTTGACTCCTGGAAATTTGTTCTGAGCACCTTTTTTATATTTACTCTCCTACCCTTATCCAGAAATACTATCTGCAATTCATTAGCAGTATCCATCGATTTCTCTCAAAAGCATCCAAAGATTAATTCATTCAAGTTTCATTAAGGGGCATAATCATGTAAAATCACAAAATCACATAGACTCTACCGTCTTACGTGCAGTAAATATTGCTTCCTCTGCACCTTGCTCACAAGCCTGAAAATGACAGAAACACCCAATTCTTTGCTAGACAAATAAATGTCAAATATAAACAGACATGGTTACTTATAGTTTACAGATAAAATATCCATCAAAATTAGTCCTGTAGATATAAATAGTTTACAGATTTTTGTGCACAATTCTTTTAACATTATGGGTGTGAAAAAGGGAAAAGCAAGCTGCATGAATATGAGGTTAATAGCATATGTAGAAAAATGTTATGCAATTGTAAATTATTCTAAACCACTGATATATATAGTCATTAATATGTTGATTACTCTAATGAAGTGGTCTAGTGTCACAGTAAGCTTGCATGGAACAACGTGATAGGATAGTTAGACATTTCTTGCGCACAGCGTATTAGAAATACTACTGTAAAGGGAATTATATGTAAAGTGTCAATCATGTCCAGGGAGACGTCATTAACCCCTTTCTGCCATTGGACGTACTATTCCATCCATGTGGGGTGGGCCCTACTTCCCAAGGACGGAATAGTACGTCCAGCGCGATCGGCCGCGCTCACGGGGGGAGCGCGGCCGATCGCGGCCGGGTGTCAGCTGCTTATCGCAGCTGACATCCGGCACTATGTGCCAGGAGCAGTCACGGACCGCCCCCGGCACATTAACCCCCAGCACACCGCGATCAAACATGATCGCGATGTGCCAGCGGTGCAGAGAAGCATCGCGCAGGGAGGGGGCTCACTACGGACTTCCCTGAGACCCCCGCAGCAATGCGATGTGATCGCGTTGCTGCGAGGGTCTCCTACCTTCCTCCCTGCAGCAAGGCCCGGATCCAATATGGCCGTGGCATCCAGGTCCTGCAGGGAGGGAGGTGGCTTACCAAGTGCCTGCTCAGATCAGGCACTTGGTAACACTGCAGCGCTCTTTGACAGATCGGTGATCTGACAGAGTGCTGTGCAAACTGGCAGATCACCGATCTGTATTGTCCCCCCTGGGACAAAGTAAAAAAGTTTAAAAAAAAATTTCCAAGTGTGTAAAAAAAATTTAAAAAAAAAATCCTAAATAATGAAAAAAATATATATATATTATTCCCATAAATACATTTCTTTATCTAAATAATAAAAAAAACAATAGAAGTACACATATTTAGTATCGCCGCATCCGTAACAACAACAGCCCGACCTATAAAGTTGTCCCACTAGTTAACCCCTTCAGTAAACACCATAAGAAAAAAAAAACGAGGCAAAAACGTTTTATTATCATACCGCCGAACAAAAAGTGGAATAACACGCGATCAAAAAGACGGATATAAATAACCATGTAACCGCTGAAAGCATCATCTTGTCCCGCAAAAAACGAGCCACCATACAACAACCTCAGCAAAAAAATAAAAAAGTTATAGTCCTCAGAATAAAGCGATGCAAAAATAATTATGTTTTCTATAAAAGAGTTTTTATCGTATAAAAGCGCCAAAACATAAAAAAATGATATAAATGAGGTGTCGCTGTAATCATACTGACCCGAAGAATAAAACTGCTTTATCAATTTTACCAAACGCAGAACGGAATAAACGCCTTCCCCAAAAGAAATTCTTGAATAGCTGGTTTTTGGTCATTCTGCCTCTCAAAAATCGGAATAAAAAGCGATCAAAAAATGTCACATGCCCGAAAATGTTACCAATAAAAACGACAACTTGTCCTGCAAAAAACAAGACCTCACATGACTCTGTGGACTCAAATATGGAAAAATTATAGCTCTCAAAATGTGGTAACTAGTGTTGAGCATTCCGATACCGCAAGTATCGGGTATCGGCCGATATTTGCGGTATCGGAATTCCGATACCGAATTCCGATACTTCCCGCGTATCGGATACCGGAATCGGAAGTTCCCAGAATTCAAACTGAACGCAGCAGCCAATGAGGAATGAATGGAAGTGTGGGCACATCCTGTTTAGCATGGTGGGCATGTAAGTACTGGCAAGGCTGTGATTGGCTGCTGAAATGATGTCACTCTGCACTATAAAAAACGCTGCCGCCATTTTGCGCTCATTCTGCTGTGATTTCAGTTAGGGACAGGACGCTGTGTTCTAACTGAGGGCCAGTTGAGATAGCTAATTGCTTTATTTTCCTTTCCCAAGGCTAATTTAGCAAAACGCTGTGTGTTCTTCACTGTTCACCTGGCTCTTGCCTTGCAGCGCTGTTTTAACAGCGTTCTGCAAGGTCTCTGTGTCTGTGTGTGTGTGTGCAGCTCACTCTGTAGTCTGTGTGCAGCCATATACCCGGTTGTATTCAGCTCAGGGGGGGTTCACACTGCCTCACACATTTGTCCTTTTTTGCTCATAGTGCAGCCTGCTGCACATTTTTTCTCAAATTTCCTATTAGTGTCTTTCCACCCGTCTCCAGCTAAATTGTGGAAAAACACTACATAGGATAACCTAGAGGGGGGTTTTTGGGCCTTGCAGCGCCGTTTACGGCTGTCTGCACGGTCTCTGTGTGAGCCCAGCTCGCCCTGTAGTCTGTGTGCAGCCATAGCCGGTTGGATTCAGCTCAGGGTTCGTTACTGCCTCATACCTTGAAAAAAATTTCCCTTTTTTTCAAATAGTGCAGCCTGTTTAAAATTTTAAAAAAAATTTTCCTATTAGTGTTTTTCCACCCGTCTCCAGCTAAATTGTGGAAAAAGACTACATAGGATAACCTAGAGGGCTTTTTTTGGGCCTTGCAGCGCCGTTTACGGCTGTCTGCACGGTCTTTGTGTGAGCGCAGCTCGCCCTGTAGTCTGTGTGCAGCCATAGCCGGTTGGATTCAGCTCAGGGTGCGTTACTGCCTCATACCTTGAAAAAAAATTTCCTTTTTTTTCAAATAGTGCAGCCTGTTTAAAATTTAAAAAAAAAAATTCCTATTAGTGTCTTTCCACCCGTCTCCAGCTAAATAGTGGAAAAACACTACATAGGATAACCTAGAGGAGGGTTTTTGGCCTTGCAGCGCCGTTTACGGCTGTCTGCACGGTCCCCGTGTGAGTTAAACTTGCTCTGTAGTCCGATCTGCAGAAAAAAAAAAAAGGAAAGTTCACCAAACACAACTTAACACTTGTGTAGGCCACATTTGAAAAATAATAAAGTTTAGTCCACACTTTACAACATTAGTGTTTCTTACACCTGTTAGGAGGAGCATTTCAGGAATAAGCACACTAAGGCCTTAGTACTTTTCTGCTTATCTTTATCTGTCAACCAAGATGAAGAGGGCAGGGAGTAAGGCACGTGGGCGTGGGCGCGGAGCAGGGAGAGGAGCAGGGAGAGGACGTGGTGATTCTGTGCCTGCTGCGGGCACCGGTGACTCGTCGTCACTCAGTTTCAGCAGGGAACAGTCCTTCATGCGCAGCTTTGTCGGAGAGCGCCGTGCACCGCTGCTGCGTGAAGACCAAATTGAAGCCGTTGTCGGGTGGATGGCAGCTAACGCCTCGGCATCGACTTCAGTTAGTGCCACATCCTCTCAGGCACAGAGCACTGGAGAGCAGCCATCTGTCTCTTCACCACCTGCCAAATTGGCCAGGCAGTCAGAGAGCCCAGGACAGGAGCCGTCTCTACTTCTGTTCTCTGAATCTCTTGGCTTGGAAACAGGGGGCCAGCCAAGCAGCATACGAGAAATGGAAGAAGAGGCAGTGTGCAGTGATGCCCAACAGCTTTGTCTCTCTGACTCTGAAGAGGCGGGTGGGCCAGTGCCTCCGGTGACCACAGCGCAGTACGCATCTGATGATGAAACTCAGGTGCCGCTTTCTGGTGCGTACTGTGCTGCCGAGACTACCCAGGAGGAGCAGTTGGTGGCAGAGGGTAGTGGAGATGATGAGGTCGTTGACCCATCGTGGCGTGAGGAACAGGAAGGTGGTGGGAGCAGCTCTGAGGAAGAGATTCCCCTTACGGGCCAAAGAGGGAGAGGGAGGGGGAAGACTGCGGAGCCTGTAGCCTCCACTTTGGCACCCGTTAGGAGCCTGTCTCTTTCCAAAGCCAAAAAGGGCGCTCCCAAGACTTGCAGTGCCTGGTCCTTTTTTGACACAGTTGCAGATGACATTTGTTTTGTCAAATGCAAGCTGTGTCATCAGAAAGTAAAAAGAGGGAAAAATGTCAGCAACCTCAATACCACAAATATGTGGAAACATGTGCGGACCAGGCACGCGGTGGAGTTACAGAAACACACTGAAGATGTAGGCCAACCAACAGCGGCAGCTACCACCTCTTCAGCTCGTGTTGCCTCTTCCTCCAGCTCACGCACAGCTGGTTTGGCTTCCTCCCAGGATCGCCATGGAAGAACCTCTGGCACTGTTGTCCAGAGACCTTGTGTAATTCCACCCACAGCACCACCTTCCCAGTCATCCTCACACTCCCAGTCTACTCTACAGCCATCGGTAGTACAGGCATGGGAGAAAAGGCGGGCATTCTCGGACAACCACCCCCGAGCACAGGCTCTGAATGCAGGCATTGCCAAACTGTTGTCCCTGGAAATGCTCTCATTCAGGCTGGTGGAGACTGACAGCTTCCGTGACTTGATGGCATTGGCAGTCCCACAGTACAAGGTGCCCAGCCGTTTTTACTTCAGCAGGCAAGCTGTCCCTGCCCTGCACAGGCATGTTGAGGGAAACATAAAACATGCGCTACTGAACGCCGTCAGTAGCAAGGTCCACCTCACCACCGATGCGTGGACCAGTCAGCATGGACAGGGGCGATACGTTTCCCTCACTGCCCATTGGGTTAATGATGTTGAGCCAGGTACAGATCGTGCGAGTGGCGCAGGACGTGTCCTGCCCACTCCAAGGATTGCAGGAATCCAGTCTGTACGCATTGACTCCTCATCTTACACAAGTTCCTCAGAATCATCTCTGCAGGATCCGTCACAGTCCACCTCCACATGGACCCGTGAACGTTTACCTATGACCGACATGAGCACAGCCGTGGCCAAACGTCAGCAGGCCATCTTGAAACTAGTTTCATTGGGGAATCGAAGCCACACAGCGCAGGAGCTCTGGAATGCCATCAAGCAGGAGAGCGATGTGTGGTTACTGCCAGCGAATCTCCAGCCAGGCATGGTAGTGTGTGACAATGGCCGAAATCTGGTGGCAGCTTTGGCCCTTGGCAACCTCACTCACATCCCATGTCTGGCACATGTGCTCAATTTGGTTGTGCAGAGTTTTCTGAGGGACTATCCGGATCTTGATGCCCTGCTGCACAAGGTCCGCCTAGAGTGTGCTCACTTGCGGCGTTCCAGCTTGGCAAGATCCCGCATTGCTGCTCTGCAGCGCCGATTCCGCCTTCCGGAACACCGCATCATATGTGACCTACCTACCCGGTGGAATTCCACGTTACATATGTTGGAGCGGTTGTGTGAGCAGCAGCAAGCAGTTATGGAGTACCAGCTGCATCAGGCGCAAAGAAGTCGCAGTCAGCGCCGATCAGACTTCACAACCACAGAGTGGGCCACTATGAAGGACGTCTGCCAGGTTTTGCATCCTTTTGATTATTCCACGCGGATGGCAAGTGCAGATGATGCACTAGTCAGCATGACTGTCCCCCTTATCTGCCTGCTTCAGCAAACTTTGCAAGGGTTAAGGGATGATGTTGTGGGAGAGGTGGAGGATGAGGAGTCACCTTTTCCATCAGCTTCTGGAGAGTCAGCGCCACGTGGTTCCTCACAAAGGGGTACGCAGGGGCCACTTTGTGAGGAGGATGAGGAGGAGTCAATGGAGGAGGAAGAGCTCCGTCCAGAGGAGGGAGCGACACAATTGTCCAGTGGTCAGTGTGTACAGCGAGGGTGGGGTGATGACGAGCGGGCAGAGATCATGTCTCAAGCAGGGGACAGCGTTTCTGGGCCAGTTGGCAGTGTGCAGCACATGGTGGATTTCATGCTGCAGTGCCTGAGAAACGACCGCCGCATCGACCACATTCTCAACATGCCTGATTATTGGGTGTTCACCCTCCTCGATCCTCGCTACCGGGACAACGTCCAAAACCTCATCCCAGCGTTGACCCGGGAGCGTAAATTGCGGGAGTACCACGACACACTGGTGAATTCCATCATCTTCTCCAGTCCAACTGAGAGGAGTGCTGCTAGTGCTTTACAAAGCAGCTCAGTGCGTCGAGGCAGTGGGGGAGGCTCTGCCCAAAGAGGGAGCAGAAGCAGTGCCTCTGCCCAAGGCAAGCCCAGTATGGCACAACTCTGGCACACTTTTGTGTGCCCGCCCCAAATGTCTACACCATCACCGGCGGCTCCAGTCAGCAGGAGGCAACGGTTCCGTCAGATGGTGACAGACCACATGGCTTGCCCTCTTACTGTACTCCCAGACGGCTCTTCCCCGTTCAAGTTTTGGGTCTCTAAGCTGGATACATGGCCAGAGCTAAGCCAGTATGCATTGGAGGTGCTGACTTGCCCTGTGGCTAGTGTCTTATCGGAACGTGTCTTTAGTGCCGCAGGTGGTGTACTAACAGACCGTCGCATGCGACTATCCTCCGATAACGTTGACCGGCTTACTTTCCTGAAAATGAACCAGGCCTGGATCTCGCAGGAATTTGCCACTCCTCTGCCTGATTAAGTAATTGGGTGTCATCCAGGTCTCCTGATGTGTTCATCTTTCTACCACCTGAACTGCTATTCCTGGGCTCCAACACCGCCAGTTGCGGCTCCGAAGTGCAGGCTGCACAGTAAAAACATACGACCCAGTGTTATTGGGTTTCAGTAACGTCTGCTGATCCCCAGCTGTGTAGCCGGCAATGTGTCCTGCGACCGCCACGCTGGCACAACAACCTAAATGTAAGGGAACCTGTCCCCCCCCGGCGTTTGTTACTGAAAGAGCCATCTTGTGCAGCAGTAATGCTGCACAAGGAAAAGGTAGCTTTTTTATTTTAGCTCCTTGCACACGCAGAACTTAACACTTATAAAATGTGTTCACTGATACCGTTATACCGTCCCGGAGCTGGGACTTTCCTTCGTAATGTGACGCAGCGCAGCCGTCATTCCTACCCCCTTGGTGCCATGCGCTGCCTCCTCAACGTTGTTTTAAGCTGTCACGGAGCCTGCGCTGTTCTGTTATCCCTTGGCCATGCCCTATTTGCGCTGCCTGTCTTCTGACATAATTTGGTGTCAGGCTGGCTGCGCCTGTGCGGCCGCGCTGCCCGAGATCCCGCCTCGCAGTGTCTTCTGATTGAATCACACTGCGGGCCTTGGATCCATGGGCATGCGCAGTGCATATCTTCCCCTCGGGCTCTCGCTCATCTCCCTCCGCCTTCTTTAGACTGTGCGCCGTCAGCTGATCCCTAATAGCATGCCACGGCCGTGACACCGCACAGTCTGAAGAAGAGGGAAGGAGGGGAGTGAGAGTCGAGGATATGCACTGTGCATGCCCATGGATCCAAGGCCCGCAGTGGGATTACGTTAGACGACACTGCGAGGTGGGATCTGGAGCAGCGTGGACGCACAGGCACTGACAGCCTGACACCAAATTATGTCAGAAGACAGGCAGCGCTAATTGGGCATGGCCAAGGGATAACAGAACAGCGCAGGCTCCGTGACAGCTTAAAACAACGCTGAGGAGGCAGCGCACGGCACCAAGGGGATAGGAATGACAGCTGTGCTGTGTCCCATTATGAAGGAAATTCGCACCTCCGTGACGGTTTTACGGTATAAGGGGACACATTTTTAGTGTTTACTTCTGTGTTTGCAAGGAGCATAATTAAAAGAGCAACCTTTTCCTTTTGCATCCTTAGTGCTGCACAAGATGGCTCTTTCAGCTACAAACGTCTTGGGGGGGGTTAAAGGTTCCCTTTCAACTTGCTCCAATCAGGCTTCGGCCTACACTCTGTTCCTCTGCTCCTCCTGCTGTCCCTGGGCTCTAACACCGCCAGTTGGTGCCTGGAAGTGCTGTCTGCACAGTCAACAGTCGCTCCTCTGTTATTGGGGTTCAGTAACGTCAGCTGATCCCCAGCTGTGTGTGCGGCAATACCTCCAATCTGCTCCTCCTGTTGTCCCTGGGCTCTAACACCGCCAGTTGGTGCCTGGAAGTGCTGTCTGCACAGTCAACAGTCGCTCCTCTGTTATTGGGGTTCAGTAACGTCAGCTGATCCCCAGCTGTGTGTGCGGCAATACCTCCAATCTGCTCCTCCTGCTGTCCCTGGGCTCTAACACCGCAAGTTGGTGCCTGGAAGTGCTGTCTGCACAGTCAACAGTCGCTCCTCTGTTATTGGGGTTCAGTAACGTCAGCTGATCCCCAGCTGTGTATCCGGCAACGTGTCATGCGACCGCCACGCTGGCACAACTAAAATGTAAGGGGACCTGACCCCCCCCCCCCCTAGGCGTTTGTTACTGAAAGAGCCACCTTGTGCAGCACTAATACTGCACAAGGAAAAGGTCGCTCTTGAAATTATGCTCCTTGCAAACGCTGAACTACACACTCATGTAATGTGTCCCCTCACACCGTCAAACTGTCCCTGAGGTGGGACTTTCCTTTGTAATGTGACGCAGCAGAGCCGTCATTGCTACCCCCTTGGCACCGTGCGCTGCCTCCTTAGCGTTGTTTGATTCCGTCCTGGACCCTGCGCTGTTATGTTATCCCTTGGCCATGCACAGTTTGCGCTGCCCGTCCTCTGACATCATTTGTTGTCGTCCTGGCTGCGCCTGTGCGTCCACGCTGCCCGAAATCCCACCTCGCAGTGTCGTCTAATGTGATCCCACAGTGGGCCTGGTATCCATGGCCATGCGCAGTGCATATACTAGCCTCTCATTCCCCTTCTTCATGCTTCTTCAGACTAGGCGGCGTCAGCTGATCCCTAATAGCATGCCACGGCCGTGACGCCGCACAGTCTGAAGAAGCAGGAAGGAGGTGAGTGAGAGGCGATGATATGCACTGCGCATGCCCATGGATCCCTGGCCCGCAGTGGGATTACATTAGATGACACTGCGAGGTTGGATCTCGGGCAGCTTGGACGCACAGGCACTGCCAGCCTGACACCTAAATGATGTCAGAAGACGGGCACCGCTAACTGTGCATGGCCAAGGGATAAAATTACAGCGCGGGCTCCGTGACAGAACCAAACAACGTTGAGGAGGTGGCGCACGGCACGAAGGGGGTTGGAATGACGGCTGTGCTGTGTCACATTACAAAGGAAAGTCCCACTTCCGGGACGGTTTGACGGTGTGAGGGGACACATTATATGAGTGTGTACTTCAGCGTTTGCAAGGAGCATAATTTTCGGAGCCACCATTTTCCATGTGCAGTATTACTGCTGTACAAGATGGCTCTTTCAGCAACAAATGCCTGGGGGGGGGGTTAAAAGTTCCCTTTCAACTTGCTCCACTGCAGGCTTCGGCCTACACTCTGCTCCTCTTTGATTCCCTGGGTTTCAACACTGTCAGTTGCCACCTGGAAGTGTTGTCTACACAGAAAAAACACTAGCTGATGTGTCAGTGGGGTTCAGCACCGCCAGCTGTTCCCCTGCTGTGTAGTCGGCAACGTGTCCAGCACAAGCCACGCTGACACAACAGAACAAAAGCTGCCACCAGTGCAGGCTTCGGCCTACACTCTGCTCCTCTCCTCCTCCTGCTGACCCTGGGCTCTAACACCGCTAGTTTTTGCCCGGAAATGCGAGCTGCACAGAGAAAAACACCAGCCAATGTGTTAGTGGGGTTCAGCACCGCCAGCTGTTCCCCTGCTGTGTAGCCGGCATTGTGTCCAGCACAAGCCACGCTGGCACAACAGACCAAAAGCTGCCACCAGTGCAGGCTTCGGCCTACACTTTGCTCCTCTCCTCCTCCTGCTGACCCTGGGCTCTAACACTGCCAGTTTTTGCCCGGACATGCTAGCTGCACAGAGAAAAACACCAGTCAATGTGTCAGTGGGGTTCAGCACCGCCAGCTGTTCCCCTGCTGTGTAGCTGGCAACGTGTCCTGCAAACGCCATGCAGGCACCTGAACTGAAATTAAAGGGAACCAGCCCCCACCCCCCAGGTGTTTCTATGTATAACAGCCACCTTGTACAGCAGTACTGCTGCATTTGTACAAGGTGGCTGACTTTTTCTCCTTGCCCACGTTTAAATAAACACGTACTAAATGTGTCTCATTGAGACCATTCCACTGTCCCTGAGGTGTGACTTTCCTTTCTAATGATACGCAGCACCACCCTTGGTAGCGCTGCCCGTCTTTTGACATCATTGGTTAGCTGGCTGCGCCTGTGCGTCTGCCCTGCTCGAAACAATGCCCCTCGGTGTCTTATTTCTTAGGACAGCGAGGGTGTGATTGATGGGCATGTGCAGTGCATATGTTTGCCTGTGTTCACTCATCTCTTTCCGCCTTCTTCAGACTGGGTGGCCTCATGGCCGCGGCATGCGATAAGGGATCAGATGAGGCCGCCCAGTCTGAAGCAGGTGTAAGGACATGTGTGAGCGGCAAACATATTTACTGCACAAGGCCACGAATCCCAGCCACGCAGTGTGATTTTTTGAAAACACAGTGTGGGTCTGGGATTCATGTCCATCGCTAACCGCAACGGCCGACATGAAAAGAGGTCAGAAGACAGGAAGCGCTCACAGCGCATGGCCAAGGGATAACAAGAGCACAGACTCCTGTACAGCAAATAACAATGCTCAGGAAGCTGCGCCCAGCACCTAGGTGTAAATTTTGACACCTGTGCTGCGTCTCCTTAAAAAGACAAGTCACGCCTCCACTACTGTTTTACAGTATAATGGGCTAAATAGTGTACGTGTTTTATTCAGCGTGTGCAAGGAGCAAAAGTAATAGAGCAACCTTTTACTTGTGCAGCATATATGCTGCACAAGGTGTGGCTCTTGTACCTTGCAACACCTGAGGGGGGGTTAAAGGTTACCTTTGAAATTGGTTCAACTAGGCTTCGGCCTACACTCTGCTCCTCTCCTCCTCCTGCTGACCCTGGGCTATAACACCGCCAGTTGTAGCCTGGAAGTGCTAGCTGCACAGAGAAAAACACCCGCCAATGTGTTAGTTGGGTTCAGCACCGCCAGCTGTTCCCCTGCTGTGTAGCCGGCATCGTGTCCAGCACAAGCCACGCTGGCACAACTGACCAAAAGCTGACACCAGTGCAGGCTTCGGCCTACACTCTGCTCCTCTCCTCCTCCTGCTGCCCCTGGGCTCAAACACCGCTAGTTTTTGCCCGGAAGTGCTAGCTGCACAGAGAAAAACACCAGCCAATGTGTTAGTGGGGTTCAGCACCGCCAGCTGTTCCCCTGCTGTGTAGCCGGCAACGTGACCTGCAAACGCCACACAGGCACATGAACTGAAATTGAAGGGAGCCTGCCCCCCACCCCCAGGTGTTTCTATGTATAACAGCCACCTTGTACAGCAGTAATGCTGCATTTGTACAAGGTGGCTGACTTTTTCTACTTGCCCACGTGGAACTCAACACGTACAAAATGTGTCTCATTGAGACCATTCCACTGTCCCTGAGGTGTGACTTTCCTTTCTAATGATACGCAGCACCCCCCTTGGTAGCGCTTCCCGTCTTCTGACATCATTGGTTGGCTTGTTGCGCCTGTGCGTCCGCCCTGCCTGAAACAATGCTCCTCGTTGTCTTACTTATTTTGACTGCGAGGGTGTGATTGATGGGCACGAGCAGTGCATATCTTCGCCTGTCTTAACTCATCTCCTTCCGCCTTCTTCAGACTGTCCGGCCTCATGGCCGCGGCAAGCGAGAAGGGATCAGCTGAGGCCACCCAGTCTGATGCAGGTGTAAGGACATGAGTGACAGGCGGAAAAATTTAATGCGCAAGGTCACGAATCCCAGCCCCGTAGTGTGACTTAAAGAAAAGACACTGCGGGTCTGGGCTTCATAGCCATCGCTAACCGCACCGGCCAACATGAAATGAGGTCAGAAGACAGGCAGCGCTCACAGCGCATGGCCAAGGGATAACAAGAGCGCAGACTCCTGTACAGCAAATAACAACGCTCAGGAAGCTACGCCCATGCACCAAGGTGTTATTTTGGACACCTGTGCTGTGTCTCCTTAAAAAGACAAGTCACGCCTCCACTACTGTTTGACAGTATAATGGGCTAAATAGTGTATGTGTTTTATTCAGCGTGTGCAAGGAGCAAAATAAATAGAGCAACCTTTTACTTGTGCAGCATTAATGCTGCACAAGGTGTGGCTCTTGTACCTTGCAACACCTGAGGGGGGTTAAAGGTTACCTTTGAAATTGGTTCAACTAGGCTTCGGCCTACACTCTGCTCCTCTCTTCCTCCTGCTGACCCTGGGCTCTAACACCGCTAGTTTTTGCCCGGAAATGCGCGCTGCACAGAGAAAAACACCCGCCAATGTGTTAGTGGGGTTCAGCACCGCCAGCTGCTCCCCTCCTGTGTATCCGGCATCGTGTCCAGCACAAGCCACGCTGGCACAACCGACCAAAAGCTGCCACCAGTGCAGGCTTCGGCCTACACTCTGCTCCTCTCCTCCTCCTGCTGCCCCTGGGCTCAAACACCGCTAGTTTTTGCCCGGAAATGCGCGCTGCACAGAGAAAAACACCCGCCAATGTGTTAGTGGGGTTCAGCACCGCCAGCTGTTCCCCTGCTGTGTAGCCAGCATCGTGTCCAGCACAAGCCACGCTGGCACAACCGACCAAAAGCTGCCACCAGTGCAGGCTTCGGCCTACACTTTGCTCCTCTCCTCCTGCTGACCCTGGGCTCAAACACCGCTAGTTTTTGCCCGGAAGTGCTAGCTGCACAGAGAAAAACACCATAAAAAGTGTTAGTGGGGTTCAGCACCGCCAGCTGTTCCCCTGCTGTGTAGCCGGCAACGTGTCCTGCAAACGCCACGCAGGCACATGAACTGAAATTGAAGGGAGCCTGCCCCCCACCCCCAGGTGTTTCTATGTATAACAGCCACCTTGTACAGCAGTACTGCTGCATTTGTACAAGGTGGCTGACTTTTTCTCCCTGCCCACGTGGAACTCAACACGTACAAAATGTGTCTCATTAGAGACCATTACAATGTCCCTGAGGTGTGACTTTCCTTTTTAATGACACGCAGCCCCCCCATTGTTAGCGCTGCCTGTCTTCTGACACCATTGGTTGGCTGGCTGTGCCTGTGCGTCCGCCCTGCCCGACACAACGCCCCTTATTGTCTCATATATTTTGACTGCGAGGGTGTGATTGATGGGCACGAGCAGTGCATATGTTCGCCTGTCGTCACTCATCTCCTTCCGCCTTCTTCAGACTGTGCAGCTTCATGGCCGCGGCATGCGAGAAGGGATCAGCAGAGGCCGCCCAGTCGGAAGCAGGTGTAAGGACGTGTGTGAGCGGCCAAAATATTTACTGCTCAAGGCCACGAATCCCAGCACCGCAGTGTGACTTTATGAAAAGGCACTGTGGGTCTGGGATTTATGGCCATCGTTAACCGCATCGGCCAACATGAAATGAGGTCATAAGACGGGCAGCGCTAACAGGGCATTGCCAAGGGATAACACAAGAGCGCAGACTCTGTACAGCAAATAACAACGCTCAGGAAGCTGCGCCAAGCACCAAGGCGTTATTTGGGACACCTGTGCTGCGTCTCCTTAAAAAGCCAAGTCACGCATCCACTACAGTTTGACTGTAGAATGGGCTAAATTGTGTACGTCTTTCATTCAGCGTGTGCAAGTAGACAAATTAATAGAGCAACCTTTCACTTGTGCAGCATTAATACTGCACAAGGTGTGTCTCTTGTACTTTGTAACACCTGAGGGGGGGTTAAAGGTTTCCTTTGAAATTGGTTCAACTAGGCTTCGGCCTACACTCTGCTCCTCTCCTCCTCCTCCTGCTTCACCACGGGCTCTAACATCGCTAGTTTTTGCCCGCAAGTGCTAGCTGCACAGAGAAAAACACCCGCCATTGTGTTAGTGGGGTTCAGCAACGCCAGCTGTTCCCCCACTGTGTAGCCGGCAAAGTGTCCTGCAAACGTAACGCAGACACAAAGCTGCCTCCAGTGCAGGCTTCGGCCTACACTCTGCTCCCCCTGCTTACCCTTTGCTCCAGCACCGCTAGTTGGGGCTCTAGGAAGACAATCTTTAATAGGCAACGCATCTGGGTTCCAGCACCGCCAGCTGGTTCTCGGCAGTGTTTTTGTCACGGGTACTCCCTCGTGCCCAGCCTGGTTCCAGCACCATCAGCTGTTTCCGGGTTGTGTCAAGTTCACTGAGACGCCTATGCTTGCCCCGTCGTGGTGCTGTCGGGTTAGCCAACTCCAGGGTGCCTCCAGTTTAGGAGCTTCCTATGTGGGCTGCATGAATTGGTAGTCAAGGCTGGTTCTGTAGTGCCAGTAGGCCCAGCTCCCCCTGTAGGACTGTTGGGGTTCGGTAACTGCGGCTGCCTCGTGGCGTAGCTGTTCTCTCCTCTCCTGTGGGCCTTCGGGTCCACCACCTGGTTCCAGCACTGCCAGCTGGTTCTCGGCAGTGTTTTTGTCACAGGTACTCCCTCGTGCCAAACCTGGCTTCAGCACCGTCAGCTGTTTCCGGGTTGTGTCAAACTTGCTGAGACGCCTATGCTTGCCCCGTCGTGTTGCGGTCGGGTTAGCCAACTCCAGGGTGCCTCCAGTTTAGGAGCTTCCTATGTGGGCTGCATGAATTGGTAGTCAAGGCTGGTTCTGTAGTGCCAGTAGGCCCAGCTCCCCCTGTAGGACTGTTGGGGTTCGGTAACTGCGGCTGCCTCGCGGCCTAGCTGTTCTCTCCTCTCCTGTGGGCCTTCGGGTCCACCACCTGGTTCCAGCACCGTCAGCTGGTTCCGGGCCGAGCCTTTGGCTTAGGTGCCTCCTCCTGGGTATCCGAGTTCCGCCAACGCCTGGCGGTCCTCAGTAGTGCTTTTAAGCGCGGGCACCTACAGCTTAGTAACCGGGTTCCAGCACCGTCAGCTGGTCCTCGGTCGTGCCATTGGCTCTTGCACACTGGGGCAACGCATCCGGGTTCCAGCACCGCCAGCTGGTTCTCGGCAGTGTTTTTGTCACAGGTACTCCCTCGTGCCAAACCTGGTTTCAGCACCATCAGCTGTTTCCGGGTTGTGTCAAACTCGCTGAGACGCCTATGCTTGCCCCGTCGTGTTGCGGTCGGGTTAGCCAACTCCAGGGTGCCTCCAGTTTAGGAGCTTCCTATGTGGGCTGCATGAATTGGTAGTCAAGGCTGGTTCTGTAGTGCCAGTAGGCCCAGCTCCCCCTGTAGGACTGTTGGGGTTCGGTAACTGCGGCTGCCTCGCGGCCTAGCTGTTCTCCCCTCTCCTGTGGGCCTTCGGGTCCACCACCTGGTTCCAGCACCATCAGCTGGTTCCGGGCCGAGCCTTTGGCTTAGGTGCCTCCTCCTGGGTATCCGAGTTCCGCCAACGCCTGGCGGTCCTCGGTAGTGCTTTTAAGCGCGGGCACCTACAGCTTAGTAACCGGGTTCCAGCACCGTCAGCTGGTCCTCGGTCGTGCCATTGGCTCTTGCACACTGGGGCAACGCATCCGGGTTCCAGCACCGCCAGCTGGTTCTCGGCAGTGTTTTTGTCAAAGGTACTCCCTCGTGCCAAACCTGGTTTCAGCACCGTCAGCTGTTTCCGGGTTGTGTCAAACTCGCTGAGATGCCTATGCTTGCCCCGTCGTGTTGTGGTCGGGTTAGCCAACTCCAGGGTGCCTCCAGTTTAGGAGCTTCCTATGTGGGCTGCATGAATTGGTAGTCAAGGCTGGTTCTGTAGTGCCAGTAGGCCCAGCTCCCCCTGTAGGACTGTTGGGGTTCGGTAACTGCGGCTGCCTCGCGGCCTAGCTGTTCTCTCCTCTCCTGTGGGCCTTCGGGTCCACCACCTGGTTCCAGCACTGTCAGCTGGTTCCGGGCCGAGCCTTTGGCTTAGGTGCCTCCTCCTGGGTATCCGAGTTCCGCCAACGCCTGGCGGTCCTCGGTAGTGCTTTTAAGCGCGGGCACCTACAGCTTAGTAACCGGGTTCCAGCACCGTCAGCTGGTCCTCGGTCGTGCCATTGGCTCTTGCACACTGGGGCAACGCATCCGGGTTCCAGCACCGCCAGCTGGTTCTCGGCAGTGTTTTTGTCACAGGTACTCCCTCGTGCCAAACCTGGTTTCAGCACCGTCAGCTGTTTCCGGGTTGTGTCAAACTCGCTGAGACGCCTATGCTTGCCCCGTCGTGTTGCGGTCGGGTTAGCCAACTCCAGGGTGCCTCCAGTTTAGGAGCTTCCTATGTGGGCTGCATGAATTGGTAGTCAAGGCTGGTTCTGTAGTGCCAGTAGGCCCAGCTCCCCCTGTAGGACTGTTGGGGTTCGGTAACTGCGGCTGCCTCGCGGCCTAGCTGTTCTCTCCTCTCCTCTCCTGTGGGCCTTCGGGTCCACCACCTGGTTCCAGCACCGTCAGCTGGTTCTCGGCAGTGTCTTTTGCTCTTGTACCTTCTGCTCCCCATCCTGGTTCCAGTACCGTCAGCTGGTTCCGGGCAGAGCCTTTGGCTTAGGTGCCTCCTTCTGGGTATCCAAGTTCCACCAACGTCAGGTGGTCCTTGGTAGTGCTTTCAGGCACGGGTACCTCCTGCTTAGTAACCGGGTTCCAGTAACATCAGCTGGTCCTCGGTAGTTCCATTGGCTCTTGGACCTTCGGCTACCCATCCGGGTTCCAGTACCGTCAGCTGGTTCTCGGCAGTGTCTTTTGCTTTTGTACCTTATGCTCCCCATCCTGGTTCCAGTACCGTCAGCTGGTTCCGGGCAGAGCCTTTGGCTTAGGTGCCTCCTTCTGGGTATCCGAGTTCCGCCAACGTCAGGCGGTCCTTGGTAGTGCTTTTTAGCATGGGTACCTCCTGCTTAGTAACCGGGTTCCAGTAACGTCAGCTGGTCCTCGGTAGTTCCATAGGCTCTTGAACCTTCGGGTAGCCATCCGAGTTCCAGTTCCATCAGCTGGTTCTTGGCATTTTCTCAGCCTTCTTGTACGTTCTGCTACATTTCCAAGTTGAAGACCCTAACGTCGACGACCAGAAAGACCACCCCGATGACGACGACGACGACGGCGGAGACGACGACGGCGGAGACGACGACACTGGAGACGACGACCCTGGAGACGACGACATGGAAGACCGAGAAGCAGAAGAACAAGAGGCTGCAGAACAAAGAGCAGAAGAACATTAAGCATAACACTTAATATCAGAGCAAAAGATATTATCTAAATTATATGCAGAAGAAGACTAAGCAGTGTATGGGGGTGAGTCCGTTCCTCCTCGTGGTGCCCCTGGATAAAGCCTGATGCTGCAGGCCAAACTGAACGCGGACAAATGTAACTTTTGTGACTGGCAGAACGGAAGGTGTAATCTTCCAACTTTTATAGATAACAACTACGGGAATGCCTGTCACAAATGAGAATATGATAAAGAAGTAGAATAGGAAGAATAATAACAGTTGAATAAAATGAATATGTAGAATAGGAAGAATAATAATAGTTGAATAAAATGAATATGAAGAATGTAATAAAAAAAAAAAAGGTAAAGGATGAAGAAGATGAATAAGGTGTAGAAGAAGTTGATGTCAAAGATGCTGATGATGATGAAGATGAAAGTGTGGGAAAAGTAAAAAAAAAGAAGGGGAAGGGCGTGGAATAGTGAAACATCAATATCTGACAAAATAAAAAAAAAATTTACATAGTCAATATCTTTGTCACTCCGAACGTCTTTAAAAAAAACAAAAAAAACATGCTATTCTATTTAATTGGGCTAAACCTCTATGACTTTAATGTCTCCGCCACCTCCCCAAATACATCCTGCATTATTCTTAGTTGTTTTCCTTCAAGTAGAATGAACCTACAAGGAAAGAAAGGGTTTATTTTAATTCTGATATTTTGGTCCCATTGACTTGCATTGGGATCTGGTATCGGTATCGGCGATATCCGATATTTTTTGAATATCGGCCGATCCTATCCGATACCGATACTTTCCGATATCGGAAGGTATCGCTCAACACTAGTGGTAACGCAAAAAATATTTTTTGCAATAAAAAGCGTCTTTCAGTGTGACGGCTGCCAATCATAAAAATCCGCTAAAAAACCTGCTATAAAAGTAAAACCCCCCTTCATCACCCCCTTAGTTAGGGAAAAATTAAAAAATTTAAAAAATGTATTTATTTCCATTTTCCCATTAGGGTTAGGGTTAGGGCTAGGGTTAGGGTTAGGACTAGGGTTAGGGTTAGGGTTAGGGCTAGGGTTAGGGCTAGGGTTAGGGTTAGGGCTAGGGCTAGGGCTAGGGTTAGGGCTACGGTTAGGGCTAGGGTTAGGGTTAGGGCTAGGGCTAGGGTTAGGGTTAGGGCTAGGGTTAGGGTTAGGGCTAGGGTTAAGGCTACAGTTAGGGTTGGGGCTAAAGTTATGGTTAGGGTATGGATTACATTTGCGGTTGGGAATAGGGTTGGGATTAGGATTAGGGGTGTGTCTGGGTTAGAGGTGTGGTTAAGGTTACCGTTGGGATTAGGGTTAGGGGTGTGTTTGGATTAGGGTTTCAGTTATAATTGGGGGGTTTCCACTGTTTAGACACATCAGGGGCTCTCCAAACGCGACATGGCGTCCGATCTCAATTCCAGCCAATTCTGTGTTGAAAAAGTAAAACAGTGCTCCTTCCCTTCCGAGCTCTCCCGTGTGCCCAAACAGGAGTTTACCCCAACATATGGGGTATCAGCGTACTCAGGACAAATTGTACAACAACTTTTTTGTTCCGATTTCTTCTCTTACCATTGGGAAAATAAAAAATTGAGGGCGAAAAGATAATTTTTGTGAAAAAAAAGGATTTTTTTATTTTTACGGTTCTGCATTATAAACTTCTGTGAAGCACTTGGTGGGTCAAAGTGCTCACCACACCTCTAGATAAGTTCCTTAGGGGGTCTACTTTCCAAAATGGTGTCACTTGTGGGGGTTTTCAATATTTAGGCACATCAGTGGCTCTCCAAACGCAACATGGCGTCCCATCTCAATTCCTGTCAATTTTGCATTGAAAGGTCAAACGGCGCTACTTCCCTTCCGAGCTCTCCCATGCGCCCAAACAGTGGTTTACCCCCACATATGGTGTATCAGAGTACGCAGGACAAATTGTGCAACAACTTTTGTGGTCCTATTTCTTCTCTTACCATTGGGAAAATAAAAAATTGGGGGCGAAAAGATAATTTTTGTGAAAAAAAATGATTTTTTATTTTTACGGTCCTGCATTATAAACTTCTGTGAAGCACTTGGGTCAAAGTGCTCACCACTAGGGTTGAGCGACCTTTACTTTTATAGGATCGGGTCGGGTTTCACGAAACCCGACTTTTTCAAAAGTCGGGTCGAGTGAAATCGGCCGATCCTATAAAAAAGTCGGGGTCGGGGTCGGCCGAAACTCGAAACCCAATGCAGTGCATTGGGTTTCCATGGTTCCCAGGGTCTGAAGGAGCGGAAACTCTCCTTCAGGCCCTGCGATCCATATTTTAGTGTAAAATAAAGAATTAAAATAAAAAATATCGCAATACTTACCCTCTGACGCGCCCTGGTACTAACCGGGAACCTTCCTTCCTTAGAATCAGCCTTCCAGGACCTTGCGGTGACGTCGCGGCTTGTGATTGGCCGCGCGGCCGCCCATGTGACCGCTCGCGCGACCAATCACAAGCCGCGACGTCACCGCGACGTCATCGAAGGTCCTGGAGGGGCTGATTCTTAGGAAGGAAGGCTGCCGGAAAGAAGCAGGGCGCGTCCGAGGGTGAGTATATTCACATGGGCGGCCGCGCGGCCAATCACAAGCCGCGACGTCACTGCGACGTCACCGCAAGGTCCTGGAAGGCTGATTCTAAGGAAGGAAGGTTCCCGGTTAGTACCAGGGCGCGTCAGAGGGTAAGTATTGCGATATTTTTTATTTTAATTCTTTATTTTACACTTAAATCTGAATTCCGATACCAATTCCCGATATCTTAAACATATCGGGAATCGGTATCGGAATTCCGATTCTAGATTCAAAAGATCGCCGACTTCATTTCCGACCCCACACAGGGGTCGGGTCGGGTTTCATGAAACCCGACCTTGCCAAAAGTCGGCGACTTTTGAATATTTTTGACCCGTTTCGCTCAACCCTACTCACCACACCTCTAGATAAGTTCCTTAGGGGGTCTACTTTCCAAAATGACTTCAAATGAGATGTGGTCCCTAAATTAAAATAGTGTTGTAAAAATGAGAAATTGCTGGTCAACTTTTAACCCTTATAACTCCCTAACAAAAAAAAATTTTGGTTCCAAAATTGTGCTGATGTAAAGTAGACATGTGGGAAATGTTACTTATTAAGTATTTTGTGTGGCATATCTCTGTGATTAAATTGCATAAAAATTCAAAGTTGGAAAATTGCAAAATTTTCAAAATTTTTGCCAAATTTCCATTTTTTCACAAATAAACGCAGGTAATATCAAAGAAATTTTAACACTATCATGAAGTACAATATGTCACGAGAAAACAATGTCAGAATCACCGGGATCCGTTGAAGCGTTCCAGAGTTATAACCTCATAAAGGGACAGTGGTCAGAATTGAAAAAATTGGCCCGGTCCATAACGTGCAAACCACCCTTGGGGGTAAAGGGGTTAAAACATTGGAGACAGGACTGGTCAGAGGGCAGAGATGCCAAATAGGTGTAATGGTGCCTCATTTCCATGTGACAAGCTGCAGATTAAAAGTTTGTTTTAAAATAAAACATAAAAGCAGCCAATTAGAATAAAGAAATCAGCATTCATGCCTCTATTATTGGGGTTTTGGACAGTTATGTGACCTGCAGTATCAAAAATATATACAAATATAGACGTAACACAATATGACATATGTATAAGTAATGAGTTCATACCTGTACAATGTTTCCAGGCTTCAGATCATTGCTGGACGGACCGTTCCCAGCAGTAGTTTCTTCGGTGTCTATGAGATTCTCTGTGGGGACGTTCTGCACTGGTTTCAGATAAGCGATTTCTTTCTGCTTGGAGTCCAGAGTCACACACACATCATATGAGAATGGGAAAGGTAAACTTGTATCACTGATCTCAGAGGGACATCCCAGGGTGAACTGAGGATACACATTTCTACTATATGGCCCATAACGTGTAGGAGTACTTGATTTTCTGCATTTTAAGACTACGGTGATTAATACTGTTGCAATGAACACAATTGATATAAGAGCGATGGAAACCACCAAGTAGAAAGTTGCATTAGAAGAAGTATTAGAAATATTAGGTTGTTTCTTAATCTCTGGAACAACTTGTTGAAAGTTTTCAGCCACAACTAATTGTATTGACACTGTACATGACAGAGATGGGATTCCATTATCCTTCACCAGAACCACAATTTTTTGTCGTACAGTAGCTACGTCCTGAATGTCACGTCCAATTTTGATTTCTCCAGTATATTTGCCAATGGTGAAAAAAGAAGGATCCGGAACTTGCAGTAAGTGATAGGAGAGCCAGGCGTTGTGTCCAGAGTCAGCGTCCACTGCAATCACTTTGGTGACTAGATAACCTTTCTCAGCAGAGTGAGGAATAAACTCAAATAATGCTGATCCCTCAGTGTCTGGTGATGGGTAGAGGATCTTCGGAGCATTATCATTCTTATCAATGATACATATCCTCACTGTGACATTACTGCTTAGAGGAGGAGATCCACTGTCTTTAGCCATCACCTGGAACTGAAATTCCCGCAACTGTTCATAGTCAAATGATCTCTGGGCATAGAGAACTCCGGTCATTGAGTTTATGGAAATATAAGATGTCACAGGAATATCGTCTACGTTGCTGTTTAGAATGCTGTAACTTATTTTTCCATTTTCATCACCATCAGGATCTGAGGCTCGGACATTGTGTATTGATGTACCTGGTTGGTTATTTTCTCCAATATACAGAATGTATTTCATCTTCTCAAAAACTGGAGCATTGTCATTCACATCTGAGATATTGAGCTGAATGGTTTTGTTGGTGGACAGTGGAGGAGATCCGCCATCCATACATTGTATGGTGACATTGTAGGAAGGATTTCTTTCTCGGTCCATGCTAGCTGCAGTTACCAGTTTATAGTAAGTACTAGAAGATGGAATTAGCTGAAAAGCCAAAGTGTCTGAGATGTGACAAACAACTTCACTATTCATCCCAGAGTCCAAGTCCTGGACATTCAGTAATGATACGACAGTTCCTGGTGGTGAGTCCTCTGGAATTGATGCTGAGAGAGATGTGATAGTTATTTCTGGGGCATTGTCATTGACATCTATCACTTGCACTGACACCTTACAATGGGTTACGTGACCTCCACCATCTTTAGCCTCTACAGTCATTTCATAGGAATTTGATGTTTCATGATCCAAATTTCCTATTACTTTGATGTCCCCATTTAATGAGTCTAAAGTAAATAAATGTTGCGCTTTTTCAGAAATATGACTAAAGGAATAATTTATTTCAGCATTGGACCCTTCATCTTCATCAGTTGCATTTAGATGAATTACAAGAGACCCAATAGCTGCATCTTCATGTAATCTTACACGATATGTGTCCTGATTAAACATCGGCAGGTTGTCATTAAAATCTTGGACAATAATCCTGACTGTAGCAGTGCTTGATTTCTGTGGGTTACCTCCATCCAAGGCTGTTAATATTAACTCATAGTATCTCTGTTTCTCTCTGTCCAGAGACTTTTCTAGAATAATTTCTGGATATTTAATTCCATCTGTTGTAATTTTTTCTCCAAGGCCAAAGTTTTCATTGCCGCTCAGTGTATAACTTTGTATGGAGTTGGAGCCTAAGTCTGGATCTTGTGCGTTTCCTAAAGCAAAACGAGCCCCCGGTGAGGTAACTTCACTGATTTCTACATCAAAATGATTCTTAGAAAATATCGGTGAGTTATCATTCACATCCTGGATTTCTATGGTGATTGTGTAAAAATTCAATGGCTTTTCTATTACAGCCTCCAGGTTTATAAAGCAGTTTGTTTGAATTTCACATAACGATTCTCTATCAATTCTGTCTGAGACGAATAAGTCTCCATTTTCCAAATTAATATTACAATATTTAATTTTTGCTTTTGAAATCAGTTTACATTTTCTTATTGCAAATTCTTCCATATTTAATCCCAGATCTTTTGCCACATTCCCAATTACAGATCCTTTCTTCATTTCTTCAAGTACTGAATATTGTAACTGGCCATAGGCATCAGTGATAAAGAAGAAAAAGAGACAAAATACCTGAAATATCTGCTGCCATTGTTTTCTTCTGTTTCCTGCTATATCAGTCATTTTCAGATAAATGTGATAGAAAAGTTTCCTCTGCTGTAATCCGCAATATAGAATATTATTCCATAAAATGGGAAATCATCAATGAAGATATTTCTTGTAGTCAAGACAGCAGTGTGTCCTCTGGAAATGTAACTGTGTTTCAATGTATACGGCTTTGTGAGACTACAATAAATTTAGTAGATTTTTCCTGCTAGGTTAGAAAACAATTCATACACAGTCTAATGCTGCCGCTTAGTGTTCAGATATAATAACTGCAACAGTTTTAGATTGGATTTTTTAACTAAAATAAAATTTTAAGTATATTTTATCTTAACACTTCAAATGTTCTTATCCCACTTGAGGGTTATTAAATTTAGTACAGATAATAAAGATAAAAAAATGCACAATAGCTTTATAGAGAACCAAGAAAAGTGAATATAATAGTTATACATTTTACATTTCCCCAGGGGGAACATCACAGTATAGTGTCAGATCAGCGATCTGACACTTCGCAATGCACTGTGTCAGATCAGCGATCACACAGGCACTGAAAGAGGCTTGCCGGCGACTGCTCTGAGCAGGCGCTTGCAAGCCACCTCCCTGCAGGCCCTGGAAGGAGCCCTGTGGCAATTTTGGATCCAGGGCCAGCAGGGAGGAGGAGGTAGGAGACCCTTGGAGCAACGCAATCACATCGTGTTGCTCCGAGGGTCTCAGGGAAGCCCACAGGGAGCCCTCTCCCTGCGCGATGCTTCCCTGTGCCACTGGAACGCTGCGATCATGTTTGATCACAGTGTTCCGGGGGTTAATGTGCCAGGAGCGGTCCATGACCGCTCCTGGCACATAGTGCCGGATGGCAGCTGCGATAGTCAGCTGACACCCAGCCATCATCGGCCGCGCTCCCCCCGTGAGCATGGCTGATGGCGCTAGACGTACTATCCCATCAGTGGTAATATGGGCCCATACCACCTCGACAGGATAGTACGTCTAATGTCAGAAAGGGGTTAAAGCCTTTTTTCACTTCAGCACTTACAAGAGACTCTGACCCTGCCTACCATCCTCCGTTCACCTTTAATTTCACTGGTTTACTTTCATAATACAAGACCAATGTAATAAGCCTTTTCTCGATCAGGTATCTCCAATCCAGGAGCTTGGCTACAGTTAGGTGGATTAATACCTGGCTCAGCGATAGTACTCAAAGAGTTGTAATAAATGGGTGCGCATCCAATTGGAAAAGTATTTCAAGTGCGGTACCACAAGGCTCTGTCCTTGCCCTAGTGTTGTTCAACACTTTTATAAATGATCTAGATAAGGGAACTGAAAGTAAACTAATCAAATTTGCAGACAATGCAAAGCTATGAGTGATAACTAACACTAGAGAAGACAGAGAAAGAATTCAGAAGGATCTAGATAGGCTTGAACTATGGACAGTGACTAGTAGAATGGTATTTAAAGGGGAGAAATACAAGATTCTACATCAGAGCAAGAAAAATTTAAATTACATCTATATAATGGGAGGAATAGCACTAAGCAATAGCACGTGTGAAAAAGACTTGGGTATACTAATAGATCACAGACTGCACATGAGTCAACACACAGTTAAGCAGCAGAAAAAAAGGCAAACACAGTTCTAGGATGTATTAAGAGAAGCAAAGAGTCTAGATCATGTGAAGCAATTATCCCCCTCTACTTCTCCTTGGTCAGGCCTCTTCTGTAATATTGTGTCCAGTTCGAGCACCACATTTTGAAAAAGATAAAAAAAAACTGTAGCAAGTTCATAGAAGAGCATACTGCAAAGTATGTCCTACGAGGAACGATTAAAGCAGGCATGAGATTTATCATGAACCCTCATTCTAACCTACTAAACTCACTACAAAGTATAAGGGAATATGCCATTAAGGACCGCTGGACTCACCCATGTAAATATCTGTCAGTGCGTGCCTGAGAGCAGCCCCAAAGCGAGTTTTGCGAAGAACCCCGAAGAATCCCACGTGTGTAGGATTTATCTCTGTGTACCATGTGTATGATACACGTTATTTAATAATGTATTTTTGCATAAAGGTTATAATTTAACATCCATTTCAGTGATTCCCATCAATATCTCTAAAAAAACATTCAAAGATTAATTAATTCAAGTTGCATTAAGGGGCATGATCATGTCTGTCTCTAGAAGGATGTCTCTAAAAGGATAACAGCAAATATGATAGTAGAAATATGCGAGAAAAATAACCCCCTGCTATAGATTCTTCATTTTTATTTTTATTTTTGCTATGCTTTGTTATTGCTATCAATCTGACAATTTATCTGCTTCATCCTCAGGTATGTCGGCTGGCTGCTACCCCAATCCCATCACCATCACCCAACTTTCCTGATCTTCCTCACCCTGCTATTCCTTCCTGGTATGTCCGCTGGCTGCTACCCCAATCCCATCACCATCACACAACTTTCCTGATCTTCCTCACCCTGCTATTCCTTCCTGGTATGTCCGCTGGCTGCTTCCCCAATCCCATCACCATCACCCAACTTTCTTGATCTTCCTCACCCTGCTATTCCTTCCTGGTATGTCCACTGGCTGCTACCCCAATCCCATCGCCATCACACAACTTTCCTGATATTCCACACCCTGCTATTCCTTCCTGGTATGTCCGCTGGCTGCTACCCTAATCCCATCACCATCACCCAACTTTCCTAATCTTCCTCACCCTGCTATTCCTTCCTGGTATGTCCGCTGGCTGCTACCCCAATCCCATCAACATCACCCAACTTTCCTGATCTTTCTCACCCTGCTATTCCTTCCTGGTATGTCCGCTGGCTGCTACCCCAATCCCATCACCATCACCCAACTTTCCTGATCTTCCTCACCCTTCTATTCCTTCCTGGTATGTCCGCTGGCTGCTACCCCAATCCCATCACCATCACCCAACTTTCCTGATCTTCCTCACCCTGCTATTCCTTCCTGGTATGTACGCTGGCTGCTACCCCAATCCCATCACCATCACCCAACTTTCCTGATCTTCCTCACCCAGCTATTCCTTCCTGGTATGTCTGCTTGCTGCTATGACTGTTTTATTTTTTGTTTTGTTTTTCCTTTCCTCTGCTTGTTTTCTCATTTTAATTCCTTGATGCCAATACACAGTTTGGCTTTATCCTTCCATTTGGATCTATTTCCCCTTGCATTTTCCCTTCTGACTTCTAATTAATCCCCTACTGTGTCTGTGACCAGTCTTCCTGCTGCCCCTCCCTCCTAATCACACCTGGCCTATTTCATGAGCATTTAGCCTGTTATAAATTCAGAGACACGAGTCTGTCTGGACCTTGGTCTGTCTCTATAAGGATAACAGCAAATATGATAGCAGAAATATGCCAGAAATGAGCCAGAAGTGAACAGAAGGTAAGACTAACCACTGTTAATAAATGTACTAAATTTCATTCCCTTTACGCCACACTTATTCTCATCATGCTGACATACGCTCTAACAGTTTTGGCTCCCTTACTCCTCACTCTCCTTCGCTATCCTCAAACCCCAGCACCCCCTAACCAAGTAATAATCTCTCCTTCCCTCCTGCCTCCACACCTAACCTCCTCCGCTGACCTGCTCCTCAACCTCAGATCTCTCCTAATAAACCACAAAACAAGCTGCCCACTCTCCTTCTCCCACCTGCTCTGTCTCTCTCTGCTTCTCCTCACTGCTGGAGACATATCTCCCAACCCTGGGCCCCCACAGCTCATACCTCCTATTACTACTCCCCCTCCTATCGCTCCCAACCCAATATAAACACCCGAAATCTTGCCCACCTCAAATCCGTGTACATGACGCCCACCCCCCTGCACCCACTCTCTGGATCACTATGGAATGCACGCTCTATATGCAATAAACTCCACTTGATTCATGACCTCTTTACCTCTCGTAATCTTTTCTTTCTGGGCATCACCGAAACATGGCTGACACCCTTTGACACAGCCTCCTCTGCTGCACTATGTTACGATGGCCTCCACTTCACCCACAATCCTCCCCCTGGCAACAAACATGGTGGAGGAGTGGGCCTTCTCCTTTCTTCCAACTGTACCTTTAACCCAATCCCACCTCTACCCTCCCTTATCCTCCCCTCTTTTGAAGTCCACTCTGTCCGCATCTACTCCCTCTACAACCTCCAAATGGCCATCATATACCGACCTCCGGGCCCGACCACTGCCTTTATTGACCAATTCTCCACCTGGCTCCTTCACTTTCTGTCTGCTGACATTCCCACCATCATTATGGGTGACCTCAACATCCCCATTGACACCCACCAGTCAGCAGCCTCCAAACTCCTGTCCCTTACTTCATCCTTTTGACTTACTCAGTGGTCCTCATCAGCCACCCACACAGACAGACACACATTAGACCTGGTCTTCACTCGTTTATGCTTCTTATGTAACTTCACAACCTCCCCTCTCCCTCTATCTGACCACCATCTACTCACTTTCTCATCCCTGTCCTCCTCACCTGTCACCCATGTCCAGCACCATGCGCACCCCTGCAGGAACCTCGCACACCTAGACACCAACATACTCTCTGACTCTATCCTACAACTGTCCTCTATATCCTCACTCCACGACACAGACACTACCACTGCTTTCTACAATGCCACTCTTGCATCAGCTATTGACACGTTCGCCCCTGTCATGCATAGCAGAGTGCGACAAACCAATAGACAACCCTGGCACAATAACATCGCTAAAAAGCTTCGGCAAGTATCCAGAATTGCAGAACGGTGTTGGAAGAAAACACATTCACAAGATGATTTCACTGCACTCAAACAAGCAGCACGGGCATTCAAATCAGCTCTCACCTCTGCTAAACAGGCCTACTTCACAACCCTCGTATCTTTCTTATCCCACAACGCCAAACAGTTGTTCAACACTTTTAACTCCCTCCTCCATCCACCACTGCCCCCTCCGAGTTCCCTAATCGTTGCCAAGGACTTTGCACGCACTTCAAAAATAAGATAGACCAAACATGGCAAGTCTTTGTTGTCCAACCACTACAACCCTTTTGTATGAGAGACCAATGCCCAAACCCCATAACTTTACTCTCCAAAATCTCTGAAGGGGAGCTTGCTCATCTTCTCTCCAAATCACACCTCACCACTTGTGCACTAGACCCCATCCAATCCCACCTCCTCCCCAACCTCACCACCACACTAATCCCATCCCTAACCCATCTCTTCAACCTTTCACTAACTTCTGGTACCTTCCCCTCTGCCTTCAAACATGCCACAATCACACCTATCCTCAAAAAGCCATCCCTTGACCCAAGCGGTATGTCGAGCTATCGCCCCATATCTTTGTTCCCATTTGCTTCCAAACTCCTTGAGCAGCATGTCCATGCTGAACTTTCCTCTCACTTTGCATCTAACTCTCTCTTCGACAACCTACAATCTGGCTTCCGTCCCCACCATTCCACTGAGACTGCCCTGACCAAAATTACTAACGACTTACTTAAAGCCAAAGCTAACAGACAATTCTCTATACTCCTCCTCCTAGACCTGTCCTCTGCCTTCGACACAGTTGACCATTGCCTCCTACTACAGATCCTCTCTTCCTTTGGGGTCAAAGACCTTGCCCTATCTTGGATCTCCTCATACCTTGCAAACCGCACATTTAGCATTTCCTACTCCCATACTACCTCTTCATCTCGCCTCCTCTCTGTTGGAGTCCCCCAAGGCTCTGTCCTAGGCCCCTTACTCTTCTAAATCTATATACTCGGCCTGGGACAACTCATAAGGTCCTATGGCTTCCAGTACCATCTATATGCCGATGACATTTAGATCTACCTCTCTGGCCAAGATGTCACCTCTCTGCTCTCCAGAATCCCAGAGTGTCTATCAGCCATATCCTCCTTCTTCTCCACTCGCTTCTTCAAGCTCAATGTGGACAAATCTGAACTCATTATCTTTCATCCATCATGCATATCTTCCCTACCTGATCTATCTATCAAAATAAATGAAATCACACTTTCCCCTGTCCCCAAAATCCGCTGCCTCGGAGTAACCCTTGACTCTGCCCTGTCCTTCAAACCGCACATCCAAGCACTCGCCACCTCCTGTCGCCTCCAGCTCAAAAATATTTCCAGAATCCGTCCTTTCCTCAACCCACACTCTACCAAAATGCTCGTGCATGCGTTAATCATCTCATGCCTCGACTACTGCAACATACTCCTCTGTGGCCTACCTTCTAACAATCCCGCACCCCTCCAGTCCATCCTTAACTCTGCTGCCCGACTAATTAATCTCTCTCCTCGCTACACTCCTGCTTCACCTCTTTGCAAATCCCTTCACTGGCTCCCAATTTCCCAGCGTATCCAGTTTAAACTACTAACACTGACCTACAAAGCCATCCATAACCTTTCTCCTCCGTACATTTCCACACTAATCTCTCAATATCTTCCCTCACATAATCTCCGGTCCTCCCAAGACCTCCTCCTCTCCTCCACGCTTATTCGCTCCCCACTCAATCGCCTCCAATACTTCTCCCGAATATCACCCACCCTCTGGAATTCAGTGCCCCAACACATCCAGTTGGATCCTTCAAAAGAAACCTGAAAACCCACCTCTTCAAGAAAGCTTACAGCCTGTAAAGACAACATGGCCACCTCAACACCATTGGAGCTACTGCAACCCTCGACCTACTGTCTCCTTCCCCATAATCCTGTAGAATGTAAATCCGCAAGGACAGGGTCCTCTTCCCTTTGTACCAGTCTGTCATTGTTAGTTTTGCTTACTGTAAGTGATATTTGTATTTTGATGTAACCCCTTCTCATGTACAGCACCATGGAATTAATGGTGCTATATAAATAAATAAATAATAATAATAATAAAATCACATAGACTCCACCATTTTCCATGCAGCAATTTTTGGTTACACTGCACCTTGTTCGCAAGCCTGACCATGACAGAAACACCTAATTCTTTGCTAGTCAAATAAATATCAAGGATAAACAAACATGGCTACTTAAAGTTTCCAGATAAAATATCAATAAAAATTAGTCCAGTAGATAATCATAGTTGACAGTTTATTGTGCACAACCGTATGTTTGTCATAACATCAAAGTCCAAAAAAAGAAAATGTTTCTACATTTAAGACTATAGATGTGAAAAAGGGAAAAGCAAGCCGCTTGACTATGAGGCTAATATCATATGTAGGAAAGTTTTATGAAGTTGCTTAAGCCAATTTGTCAAGTCCCCTAATTATTCTAAACAGCTAATATAGTGGTAAATAAGTTGATTACTCTAATGAAGTCGTCTAATGTCACAGTAAGCTTGCATGGAACAACATCATGTGATAGTTGGACATTTCAGACTTGTGCACAACGTTTCAGAAATACTACTGTAATGGGAATTGTATGCAACATGTCAATAATGACCATGGAGGTGAGAAAAAAGCATTGGAGACTGGACTGGTCTGAGGGTAGTAACACCAAATAGGACTATTGCTGCCTTATTTCCATGTGATGAGCTACAGATTAAAAGCTTGTTTTTAGAAGAAACCATAAGAGCAGCTTATAAGAATAAATCAGCATACATGCCTCTATTATTGGGGCTTTGGACAGTTATGTGACATTCATTATCAAAAATGTATACAAACAAAGAAGTAATACAATATGACATATGTCTAAGTACTGGGTTCATACCTGAACAATGTTTCCAGGCTTCAGATCATTGCTGGACGGACCACTCCCAGCAGTAACTTCCTCAGTGTCTATGAGATTCTCTGTGGGGACGTTCTGCACTGGTTTCAGATAAGCGATTTCATTCTGCTTGGAGTCCAGAGTCACACACACATCATATGAGAATGGGAAAGGTAAACTGGTATCACTGATCTCAGAAGGACATCCCAGGGTGAACTGAGGATACACGTTTCTGTTGTATGCTCCATAACTTGTAGGAATACTTGATTTTCTGCATTTTAAGACTACGGTAATTAATACTGTTGCAATGAACACAATTGATATAAGAGCGATGGAAACCACTAAGTAGAAAGTTGCATTAGAAGAAGTATTAGAAATATTAGGTTGTTTCTTAATCTCTGGAACAACTTGTTGAAAGTTTTCAGCCACAACTAATTGTATTGAAACTGTACATGACAAAGATGGGATCCCATTATCCTTCACCAGAACCACAATCTTTTGTCTTAAGGTGTCTGTGTCCTGAATGTCACGTCCAATTTTTATTTCACCAGTATATTGGCCAATGATGAAAAATGAAGGATCCGGAACTTGTAGCAAGTGATAGGAGAGCCAGGCGTTGTGTCCAGAGTCAGCGTCCACTGCAATCACTTTGGTGACTAGATAACCATTCTCAGCAGAGTGAGGAATAAACTCAAATAATGCTGATCCCTCAGTGTCTGGTGATGGGTAGAGGATCTTCGGAGCATTATCATTCTTATCAATGATACATATCCTCACTGTGACATTACTACTTAGAGGAGGAGATCCACTGTCTTTAGCCATCACCTGGAACTGAAATTCCCGCAACTGTTCATAGTCAAATGATCTCTGGGCGAAGAGAACTCCAGTTATAGAATTGATGGAAATATAAGATGTCACAGGAATATCGTCTATGTTGCTGTTTAGAATGTTGTAACCAATTTTCCCATTTTCATCACCATCAGGATCTGAGGCTCGGACATTGTGTATTGATGCACCTGGTTGATTATTTTCTCCAATATACAGAATATATTTCATTTTCTCAAAAACTGGAGCATTGTCATTCACATCTGAGATATTGAGCTGAATGGTTTTGTTGGTGGACAGTGGAGGAGATCCGCCATCCATACATTGTATGGTGACATTGTAGGAAGGATTTCTTTCTCGGTCCATGCTAGCTGCAGTTACCAGTTTATAGTAAGTACTAGAAGATGGAATTAGCTGAAAAGCCAAAGTGTCTGAGATGTGACAAACAACTTCACTATTCATCCCAGAGTCCAAGTCACGAAAATTCAGTAACGCTACGACAGTTCCTGGTGATGAGTCCTCTGGAATTGTCTCCGAGAAAGATTTGATCATTATATCTGGCGCATTGTCATTGACATCTATCACTTGTATTGACACCTTACAATGAGTTACATGACCTCCACCATCTTTAGCCTCCACAGTCAGTTCATAGGAATCTGATGTTTCATAATCCAAATTTCCTATTACTTTGATGTCCCCATTTAATGAGTCTATAGTAAATAACTGACGAGCATTGTCAGAAATATGACTAAAGGAATAAGCTATTTCAGCATTGGACCCTTCATCTTCATCAGTTGCATTTAGATGAATTACAAGAGACCCAATAGCTGCATCTTCATGTAATCTTACACGGTATGTGTCCTGATTAAACATCGGCAGGTTGTCATTAACATCATGGACAATAATCCTGACTGTAGCAGTGCTTGATTTCTGTGGGTTACCTCCATCCAAGGCTGTTAATATTAACTCATAGTAACTCTGTTTCTCTCTGTCCAGTGACTTTTCCAGAATAATTTCTGGATATTTAATTCCATCTGTTGTAATTTTTTCTCCAAGGCCAAAATTTTCATTTCCATTCAGTGTATAACTTTGTATGGAGTTGGAGCCTAAGTCTGGATCTTGTGCATTTCCTAAAGCAAAACGAGCCCCCGGTGAGGTGAGCTCACTGATTTCTAAATCAAAATGATTCTTAGAAAATATCGGTGAGTTATCATTCACATCCTGGATTTCTATGGTGATTGTGTAAAAATGTAAAGGATTTTCTATTACAGCCTCCAGGTTTATAAAGCAGATTGGTTTATTTCCACATAATGTTTCTCTGTCAATTCTGTCCGAAACAAATAAGTCTCCATTTTCCAAATTAACGCTGAAATATTGTTTATTTGTCTGTGACAGAACTTGGAATTTTCTATTTGCCAATTCAACCACATTTAATCCCAGATCTTTTGCCACATTCCCAATTACAGGTCCTTTCTTCATTTCTTCGAGTACTGAATACTGTAGCTGGCCATAGGTATCAGTGATAAAGAAGAAAATAAAGGAAAATACCTGAAATATCTGCTGCCATTTTTTCCTTCTGTTTCTTGCTGTATGATTCATTGTCTGAAAACTGTGATATAAAAGTTTCCTTCACTGTAATCCACAATATGGGAAATGTAATTCTTAGTGATGCCAAATCCTTTGTATAAGATGGTAAAGGATGTTTCTAATTGTCCACACTGCAGAGTGTGCTCCAGAAATGTTGCCAGGTGTCCCCGTATTCTGCACTATGAGGCTACAGTAATATTCCCCAGATTTTCTTTCCTGGGTGAATTACATTTTTGCACAGTCTCCTACTGCCACTTAGAGTTCAATTTTGAAAACTGCAGTTGATTTGCAATAAAAATGTTAAACTTGTTTTTAAGGGGATTTTTTTCATTTCTTTCCTTAAACTCATATTAAAATGACATTAAGATGCATCAGAATTATTAAGAATATATAGATGCAAATTTAGCTTTCAAAATTAAGACAAATTTTTCAGGAGTAAAAACTAACATTATAAAAGCTATTGAGATAATTTCAGCTTTAATTTAACAGTTTATGAAACAAGTATGTAAACATTTCCTTTTTATTAAATCTATTTCATTTTCAGATTTTTTTTTTTTGAGGGGGGGACTATCAATTATATTCTAATTCTTCTTCGCATTCTACATGTTTATTTTAACTTTTAGCAGATATATCCATACTGGATTGTGGTTGCAGCTGATAACATATAGAGACCAGTAGAAAATACATTTATTCCTCTCCTTTAGTTTTACTGGACAACTGAATTACCAAAATTCCAACAGTCACCAAATATATAACTGCATTCAAACAACATAATATTTATTTTATTTTCATCTAAGTTATATATTTTTTCTTATTTTTCAAGTTGTGATCTATATTAAAATTAGACCGCCATTTTCTCCTTTGAAGAGCTTACATTCTGCACAATAACTATTGCTTATGACTTTGAACTTGCAAACTGCACTCTGCCTACAAGACATTATAGATTCATTTTTCTAGGTTCTGGTGCATGCTATGAAACAAATTTCAGTTGTCACTTTTTGTGGTGGGTAAGCTAATATAACCAATTCCATTGAGATACATTGAGAACATTGAGATAATTGAATTTGCCAAATAAACATATCTTACCAGGAACTTTAATCTGTAGTAAGTTTCAGTTTATCCTCTGTGAAATGAGTGTCCCCTTATACTTTGGAGTCTTTCTAGTGCCCAGAGCATAATGTATGTAACATGTATATTTAAAAAAATAAGTAATACTCACCTCAACTCTCATCTCTCCGGTTGCCCCAGCTGCATACTGTCCTCTATCCAATCCGTTGCACCTTTTTTTTTTACAACCGTTAGACTCTGAAACCTCTGTCATCATATTGGGCAGAGACTATTAAGATGTTACTGAAGCAGGTTACTTCCATCTCTATGCTTTAGCACTAGCAAGCTCCCAACATGCCCTCATAAATCAGAAAAATTCACTTCTAACTCAGTTTCCTTTAATCGGGTTGCTTGCTATGAAGCAAATTGCTGTTTTAGCTGGTCAGAGCAATTAAAATATTTGTAAAAGGTATACAATCAGAAATCTTTTCTGCAATGTCATAACACAGATAAAATCCTTATCAATATTCCCTGGTAACTTGACTTAATGACTGTGTCACCTACAGGCTACATTGACCCCAAGAGAGACTTTGTTGAGTGCAGCAAAGCTTAGCAAAAAAGTGAGAGCTTGAAGACACGTACATAATTTAAAGGGAAGCTGTCATCAGATTCACACTTTCCAAACTGCAGCGTAAATCAGAGAAATTGCAGCCAGAGAATATAGTTACAAGATTTCCGGGTCTAGTATTGCCTCTGGCTATGATCTCAGGTCGACTACTCCCAGTGCTTCTCTAGGTGTTTGACACGTCTCTCGCTATGGAAAAGGCCTGTCAACAGAGTCGGCCTCACCACCCGGTGCATCTAGGCAAGTGCCAGGGCCCTGCAAGTGGTGGCACCGGCCCCCCTCAAATACTCACCTTTCTCCATTCCCTAATGCTCCAGTCTCTACTTTTCCAATCTCTTCAGCTTCTTCTGACTCTGTAAAGTCTCGTGACAGAGGGTGCAATGACATCACTACAACACTGAAGAGACCAGAGAGGAACATGGAGAGGTGATTATTTGATTTTTTTATGTATGCATCATTATATGGGTCCTATTGTACTATATGGAGTATAGTACATGGCCCATTACACCGTATAGAGCAATATATGGGGCCCATAATACTCTATGAAGCAATATATGCTACCCATCATACTATATGGAGAACTATATGAGGTTCATTATTCTGTATGGAGCAATATATGGGGCCCATAACTCTGTATGAAGCAATATATAGAGCCCATGATAAGGTATTGAGAACTATTTTGTGCCCATAACACTGTAAGGAAAACTTTGACGCCTATAATACTGTATGGAGGATTAAGTGGTGGCCATAATACTGTATTGAGGACTATTTGGTGCCCATTGTACTGTATGGAACAATATATCAGGCCCAAAATGCTGTATGGAGCAATATATGGGGCCCATAATACTGTATGGAGCAATATAAGTGGCCCATTATATTGTATCGAGCACTATGTGGTGCCCCTTATACTATATTGAGTAATATATAGGTCCTGTTATACTGTATGTAGGACTATATGGTGCCTATAATGCTGTAAGGAGGACTATATAGTGCATTTAATACTACATGGAGGATGTGGAGACACAGCATTGTATCTTAATTAACCAGATGATTATTTTTGGCAAGCCAGAAAGAATAGACTGTTATCTATATGTGGACTTTTGAATGCATGTGTTTATTTCTGGTTGGCCAAGAAACAGATTTTTGCTTGTATAAGGTTGCTCTTCCCTATGAGTAAACAAATTTCAGTCTTGGTGTCCCCTTCTCAGCACAAATTTCCTGTTTTAATCTGTCCACGTCAGGAGGTCTTTGCTTCAAGAAAAGCTTGAAGCTTGAGCTTCCTGTGTTTTAATTAATTAGTTTCACTTCCCCATGTGTTCAATGTGATAGCCCACTTCAAGTGGTTGAAATGTCAGCTCTTCTCCCTTCTGCTTATTAGCTTTAAAGGGACACTGTCACCAGTGCAAGGCAAGATGGCCTTGCGCAGGCGTGTACTATGGAGGACAGAGAATGAACTTCAATCCAATATTGCAGCCAGCATGCCGCCAGCGGGTAAGGAAAGGGTGAATCAAACACCCAAAAACCCCGCCTCCATGGCTGAAGATTGTTCCCTCCAAATTCAGGTGACAGTGTCCCTTTAAGTTACTCAACAGACCTCCCCTTGATGACCTGATATGGTGGCTGTTTGTGGGGGGATTTTAACGATCCTGACATTAATTGTAAAATAGACTCTACTAATTGTGCTACAAACTGTTACTAAATAGCAAAGCCACTAGAGACTCAAGGTCTACAAAAATGCAATCTTCAACAGCAGAATAAAAGGCAGCAACACTTACCTGCCCAGATCATGGAACAAATGCACTGCAGGGTGCAGCCAGCCCAAAAAGCAAGATGTTAGCAACACAGGTGCAAAATACCAGATCAACAGCCACTCTCCACATACCCACTCCTGGAGGGGGTGACTGCCCAGTATACAATTGCACAATAAAGGCCCACATAGGGCGTTGTTCACACAATGGTACTGCATAGTGTCTGGTTCACAGCCTATTAGTCACGCCGCTACTTTTCGATTAGGCGGGCTGGCCAGCACACTCTCAATGCATCCCATTGTGAACACCCAATTTTTGTAGACATTGAGTCTCTAGTGGCTTTGCTATTTAGTTTAGTGTAGGACTCGTAAGCGTGTGGACCCTTCCTGGGCAGTCACCGCCTCCAGGAGTGGGTATGTGGAGAGTGGCTGTTGACCTGGTATTTTGCACCTGTGTTGCTAACATCTTGCTTTATGGGCTGGCTGCACCGTGCAGTGCATTTGTTCCAAGATCCGGGCAGGTAAGTGTTGCTGCCTTTTTCTTCTGCTGTTGAAAGCTACAAACTGTTAGTTTTTTTCCAAAATTATAGACAATAAGCTCTTTAGTTTAATGAAACCATGAAAAATAATTTCAGGATCTGGTTTTGTCATAAAAGCCAAATTAAATATCAGGATCGTACGTGTTTGAGCATTTGAGTATTGACCATAGTTATAAGATAAGTTTCAATGTAAAATTCAATAAAACATTACAAAGTTGAAACCTAGATACATCTGGACTTTGCAAAAGTATTTGAGGCTGTTTCACAAAACAGACTTTTTCTGAAGTTCCAGAAGCAAGGACTTGGGGACATATTATGCACATGGGTAAAGAACTGGGACAGATAACAAAGAGTCATTGAATATTATTATTAATGTGACTTTCTCAAACTGAATTGAAATCAGCAGAGCACAAGAGTGATAAAAACGTGATCCCAATTGAATGTTAACCCTTTTTTTAAATCATCTTTGAGGCCACATCTTCAATATGGGATCAACATGGGATCCAGTTTTGGGTTCTGTAATTTAAAATAGAATATTGGAAAGTTAGACATAGTTCATTGGTGGGCAAATAGATTACTAAAAGGAATAGAAGGTCTTACTTAAAATGAAAAGTCTGTTCATCTTAGTAAAAAAGTGTAGTCTTGATTTATTTATTTCCAAGGACCTTACAAAGAACCAGAGAACATTCTCTGACCCAGTTCATTAAGAAAGATTTTCCTGCCGGTCTTCATGAGGGTGCATGGTAAAGTCAGACGCTCTTTATTCATGAAGAGGTGCACGCCTCTTCATGAATCAGAAGTGACTGATGAGTGGCGTGCGTCACATTATGCCATGCCAGAAATCGTATACCAGTCCCTGACTTGAGTAAGATTTCTGGGGAAAGGCATTCCACAGCTTATAATGACTTAGATGAGCTGTGTCATCATGTCCTCGCAGCACCCACTATCTCCTCTTCAGCTCTACACATTTTGGCTGGGTAAAACTGGCGTGAAAATGTCAAAAGTTGTAAAAAATATTGTGCAACTCCGAGGTGCAATGACAGATGTCTTCATATGTTTTCCTTTCTTTGCATCTGATGTTCAGAATTAACTAGAAAATTATGACTACATCTAACACTTAGGTAAGTATCTCAGACCATTTACAAAATTTATATATAGAAACAATTCAGGAACATTTCAAAACCTTCAACAGTTGATCAATAAAATATCAATGAGCAATAGTCTTCCAAGAAATCATCATACACATCAATCTATCTACATTGTAAGGAGGAGAAAGTCACAGACTGCACATCTACTAGCCATTCACCAATGTTCTATACTAGCAACAAAACAACCATCATTTCTAAGAATAAAATACTACTCTTTTTCCATGTGACCACAGTATGGCAACATTTTAGGGTCCACCCTATGGCTGCTATTTACAGTATTGCAAATAGGGTTTTGATGACAGATGCATTGTTACAAACTGTATATAAGTAGAAAAAAACTCAGAGGCTATAGAAAAGGTAAAGAATTGAATCCTAAGGTCATATGTTAAAAGTATGTATTTAAAAATTAAAGAATTCTAAACAAACGGTATTAATAGCTATAATTTAACTACAAAACGCATACTCATACCTGTAAAATTATGCCAGGATTCTGATCATTACCGGAAGGCCCATTCCCAGCAGTAGTTTCCTCTGTGTCTATGAGATTCTCTGTGGGGACGTTCTGCACTGGTTTCAGATAAGCGATTTCATTCTGCTTGGAGTCCAGAGTCACACACACATCATATGAGAATGGGAAAGGTAAACTGGTATCACTGATCTCAGAAGGACATCCCAGGGTGAACTGAGGATACACGTTTCTACTGTATGCCCCATAGCTTGTAGGAGTACTTGATTTTCTGCATTTTAAGACTACGGTGATCAGTACAGTCACAATGAACAAAATTGATATAAGAGCGATGGAAACCACCAAGTAGAAAGTGGCATTAGAAGAAGTATTAGAAATATTAGGTTGTTTCTTAATCTCTGGAACAACTTGTTGAAAGTTTTCAGCCACGACTAATTGTAATGAAACTGTACATGACAAAGATGGGACCCCATTATCCTTCACCAGAACCACAATCTTTTGTCTTAAGGTGTCTGTGTCCTGAATGTCACGTCCAATTTTTATTTCACCAGTATATTGGCCAATGGTGAAAAAAGAAGGATCGGGAACTTGTAGTAAGTGATAGGAGAGCCAGGCGTTGTGTCCAGAGTCAGCGTCCACTGCAATCACTTTGGTGACTAGATAACCTTTCTCAGCAGAGTGAGGAATAAACTCAAATAATGCTGATCCCTCAGTGTCTGGTGATGGGTAGAGGATCTTCGGAGCATTATCATTCTTATCAATGATACATATCCTCACTGTGACATTACTGCTTAGAGGAGGAGATCCACTGTCTTTAGCCATCACCTGGAACTGAAATCCCCGCAGCTGTTCATAGTCAAATGATCTCTGGGCATAGAGAACTCCGGTGATTGAATTTATGGAAATATAAGATGTCACAGGAATATCGTCTATGTTGCTATTTAGAATGCTGTAACTTATTTTTCCATTTTCATCACCATCAGGATCTGAGGCTCGGACATTGTGTATTGATGTACCTGGTTGGTTGTTTTCTCCAATATACACAATATATTTCATCTTCTCGAAAACTGGAGCGTTGTCATTCACATCTGAGATATTGAGCTGAATGGTTTTGTTGGTGGACAGTGGAGGAGATCCGCCATCCATACATTGTATGGTGACATTGTAGGAAGGATTTCTTTCTCGGTCCATGCTAGCTGCAGTTACCAGTTTATAGTAAGTACTAGAAGATGGGATTAGCTGAAAAGCCAAAGTGTCTGAGATGTGACAAACAACTTCACTATTCATCCCAGAGTCCAAGTCACGAATATTCAGTAATGATACCACAGTTCCTGGTGGTGAGTCCTCTGGAATTGTCTCCGAGAAAGATTTGATCATTATATCTGGCGCATTGTCATTGACATCGATCACTTGTATTGTCACCTTACAATGGGTTACATGACCTCCACCATCTTTAGCCTCTACAGTCATTTCATAGGAATCTGTTGTTTCATAATCCAAATTTCCTATTACTTTGATGTCCCCATTTAATGAGTCTATAGTAAATAACTGACGAGCATTGTCAGAAATATGACTAAAGGAATAAGCTATTTCAGCATTGGACCCTTCATCTTCATCAGTTGCATTTAGATGAATTACAAGAGACCCAATAGCTGCATCTTCATGTAATCTTACACGGTATGTGTCCTGATTAAACATCGGCAGGTTGTCATTAAAATCTTGTACAATAATCCTGACTGTAGCAGTGCTTGATTTCTGTGGGTTACCTCCATCCAAGGCTGTTAATATTAACTCATAGTAACTCTGTTTCTCTCTGTCCAGTGACTTTTCTAGAATAATTTCTGGATATTTAATTCCATCTGTTGTAATTTTTTCTCCAAGGCCAAAGTTTTCATTTCCATTCAGTGTATAACTTTGTATGGAGTTGGAGCCTAAGTCTGGATCTTGTGCGTTTCCTAAAGCAAAACGAGCCCCCGGTGAGGTGAGCTCACTGATTTCTACTTCAAAATGATTCTTAGAAAATATCGGTGAGTTATCATTCACATCCTGGATTTCTATGGTGATTGTGTAAAAAGTCAAAGGATTTTCTATTACAGCCTCCAGGTTTATAAAGCAGATTGGTTTATTTATGCATAATGTTTCTCTATCAATTCTGTCTGATGCAAATAAGTCTCCATTTTCCAAATTAACACTGAAATATTGTTTATTTGTCTGGGACAGAACTTGGAATTTTCTTTTTGCCAATTCATCCACATTTAGTCCCAGATCTTTTGCCACATTCCCAATTACAGATCCTTTCTTCATTTCTTCACGTACTGAATACTGTAGCTGTCCATAGGTATCAGTGATAAAGAAGAAAATAAAGGAAAATACCTGATATATCTGCTGCCATTGTTTCCTTCTGTTTCTTGATGGGTCACTCATTGTTAGATGTCCGTGATAGAAAAGTTTCCTGTGCTTTAATCAAGAATATAATTCCTTAAAAATGAAAATTGATATTTCTTGCAGTCCAGACTGCTGTGTGTCCTTTGGTAAAAGAAAAAATCTGTGAGACTGTAGTGATATTAGTTGATTTCTTTCAAAGGTGACTACAATTTCATTCACAGTCTTATACCGCCACTCAGTGTTCAAAAATAATAACTGCGACTTTTTTGCAGTAAGATTTTTCAACTAGTTTGTTAAGTTTGCATTTCTTATTTTCTTGTCATCCTTAAGTGATATTAAAATATATCAAAGTTATAGCCTAAAATATCATAATAAATATGTAGTGCCTTCATAGAGTGATTAAAAAAAGTTGTAGATTTCACCTAAAATACCAATATAATAAAGGCAGTATGTAAAAAAAAAACATTTTTTGTTTGATATATTAAAAAAACATTTTTTATACAATTAAAGAGGAAAAAAATAAACAACTATTACCAAGTACAGCGCTCATTACTTTATTGGTAAACTGATTGTTTTGTGCTTACATATTTTCCAACTTTATAACACCCTTGATCAGTATTTCCATACACATTGTTAACGTAAGCAAATAACTTTTCAACAATTGAAAGGAACTGATCAATGGAATATTAATGTACTTGATTGCAGAGGAAACTTGAATATTATAATTATTTTTAAAGTAATGCACGTAATGAGTGTAGAGTAATTGTATTTGATAGTAGTTGGTGAGTAAATAAGTAAAAAAAAAAAAAAATGTACTTATACTGCAGCATACCGTATGTGCAAGTAACTCAATATGGTTTAATTACAAAACAATGTGAACAATCTTATTACTCCTAAACCATTATTACAAGATGGAAGATCCTGCATCTAAAACTACTAACAATTGGGGAACGAACAAGAAGAGCAGTGTGGATACAATCGTCATGATCACCCAAATACAATACGCTCAAATATAGAATAAATTGTTTATTGATGAAGAAACGTTTGTTATTTTCTGTCTTTTACAGGCAGGTGACATGAGCTTCAATGGATTAGGTATAAAAGTGAGTATAACGGTTCTTTAGTTTTATTTCTAATAAAGGCCTCTGTGTCATTATTTCAATTTAAAGAATTTTATGGCTGTATTTTTTTTTACAATCTAACTATGGGGTTAGTAATGGGGGCGCATTTCCATTACTAACATTTAGGCATGATGTCAGCGGCCATAAAACAGCTGACATCAACCTCACAAATATGACCCCGCTTGCCACCGCACCAGGGCAAGTGGTAAGAGGTGGGCAAAGCTCCAAAATTGGCACATCTAATGGATGCACCATTACTGGGGCAGCTGAGGGCTGCTATTTTAAGGTGGAGAGGGCAATATCGATCACCTTTTTCCATTATAGCCAACCATTATCAGGCAGAAAGCTGAGGGTTACAGCCCACAGCTATCTGTTTTGCCTGTGCTGGTTATCAAAAATAGTAGAGGCCTCACACCTTTCTTTTTATTTATTTATTGCACAGGTCACTATTCGTTAAGTGATCTGCTTCCCCCGCCAGTGGAGGCTGGGCACTGAAAGAAAAGTGACCTGTGAATCACTGAAAGGAGACAGGCAGCAAGGGGGTATAGGGAAGAGGGGCAGCAGAGCTGTAAGTGCAGTGCCCATCCGCCGTACTTATGGCTCATTTAAAAAAGTTTTCAAAAGGATATTTCTGTGAAAAATAAACACTGATTTCTAAAGTAAATCTATTGATGTAATCCACATTACAGTACCCATAAATACATGGCATTAGTTTGGGATAGAAAAAGGTGTCGGCGGTGAAGGCAGGAGCAGAGTCCCCGCTCTACACATTGCTCTTCCAGCGGTTGGTTTCAGAAAAATGGCATCTGGAGGCAGTGCATGTGCAGATTGAGATCTTGGCTCCTTCCAGCCAAGAATCTCCCCTCTTCTGCCATTATTAGCTTCCTGCAGTGACTACCCTGCCTTCTGGGACCCCACTTCACCGCTGGCGTGGCTAAATTTGGACTATAAGATGGACTCTCATTTGACATATTAAAAAATGTCCTATTTTCCTCCTCAAAATTTGGGGTGTGTCTTATAGTCTGCAAGACATGGTATATTGTCTGTTAAATATGTTTTGGGGATTGTGACCCTGTTCTTTATTAATTTCAGCAATTGGTAAAACACATTATATTTACAGATTAAAAGAGAGTACCCTTTAATAAGATTTCTTAAAGGGCCATGCACACTACATCCTGACCAGACAAATCAGAAATCACTAATGGCTGTGACAATAGAGCATCACTGATTGTCAGGTTTCATAACTTTATGCTACTACTAGGTATATAGGTTAACCCTTCATTATAAGTGGTTCTACAACATGAGAATATCACTATCAAAATCAGCTCAGAACTACATGCGAGGACTTGGTGAATGATCTGAATAGAGCTGGGACCACAGTCTCAAACATTACCGTTAGTAACACACTAAATCATCATGGATTAAAATCCTGCAGGGCAAGCAGGTCCCCAGCTCACGCCAGCACATGTACATGTACTATTTGAAGTTTGCCAATGACCAGCTAGATAATCTAGAGGAGGAATGGGAGAGGGTCATGTGGTCAGCTGAGACAACATTAGAACTATTTGGTATTAACTCCACTTGCCATGTTTGGAGGAAGGAGAATATGAGTACAACCCCAAGAACACATCCCAACCATGAAGCATGGTGGGGGAATCATCATACTTTGGTGTTGCTTTTCTGCAAAGGGGACAGGATGACTGCACTGTGTTGAAGGGAGGATGGATAGGGTCATGTATAACAAGATTTTGGCTAACAACCTCCTTCCCTCAGTAAGAGCATTGAAGTTGAGTAGTGCCTGGGTCTTCCAGCATGATAATGAACCAAAGCACACAGCCAGGACAATTAAGGAGTAGCTCTGTAAGAAATATTTCAAGGTTCTGGAGTGATCTAGCCAGTCTCCAGACCTGAACCCATTAGAAAATCTTTGGAAGGAGAAAAAACTCAATGTTGCACAGCAACAGCCCAGAATCCTGAAAGATCGGGAGAGGATCTGTATGGAAAAGTAGGCCAAAATCCTGGCTGCAGTCTATGAAAATTTGGTCAAAAACTATAGAAAACCTCTGACCTCTGTAATTGCAAACAAAGGTTTCTGTATCAAATTTTAAGTTCTGGTTTTCTAATTTATCAAATACTTATTTTATGCCATAAATGCAAATTAATTATTTAAAAATCATACAATGAGATTTTCTGGATTTCTTAAGATTCTCTCTCATATTTGAAGTGTATTTGCAATTAAAATTACAGACCTCCTCTACATTCTTTGTATGTGGGAAAACTTGCAAAATCAGTGTATCAAATACTTATTTTCCCTACTGTATATATATATATATATACTAGATGAAGAGCCCAGCGTTGCCCGGGCATAGTAACTAACTGTGGTGAGTTATAATACCTGTGTCATCTACTCCTGTATATAGTATATACCTGTATGTCATCTCCCCTGTATATAGTATATGCCTGTATGTCATCTCTTCCTGTATATAGTATATACCTATGTGTCATCTCCTCCTGTATATAGTATACACCTGTATGTGATCTCCTCCTGTATATAGTATATACTTGTATGTCATCTCCCCTGTATATAGTATATACCTGTATGTCATCTCCCCTGTATATAGTATGTACCTGTGTGTCATCTCCGCCTGTATATAGTATATACCTATGTGTCATCTCCTCCTGCATATAGTACATACCTGTATGTCATCTCCCCTGTTTATAGTATATACCTGTATGTCATCTCCCCTGTATATAGTATACACCTGTATGTGATCTCCTCCTTTATATAGTATATACCTGTTTGTCATCTCCCCTGTATATAGAATATACCTGTGTCATCTCCCCTGTATATAGTATGTACCTGTGTATCATCTCCTCCTGTATATAGTATATACCTATGTGTCATCTCCTCCTGTATATAGTATATACATATATGTCATCTCCCCTGTATATAGTATATACCTGTGTTTCATCTCTTCCTGTATATAGTATATACCTATGTGTTATCTCCTCCTGTATATAGTATACACCTGTATGTGATCTCCTCCTGTATATAGTATATACCTGTATGTCTTCTCCCCTGTATATAGTATATACCTGTATGTCATCTCCCCTGTATATAGTATGTACCTCTATGTCCTCTTCTCCTGTACATAGTATATACCTGTATGTCATCTCCCCTGTATATAGTATATAACTGTATGTCATCTGCTCCTGTATATAGTATGTATCTGTATGTCATCTGCTCCTGTATATAGTATGTACCTGTATGTCATCTGCTCCTGTATATAGTATGTACCTGTATGTCATCTGCTCCTGTATATAGTATATACCTGTGTGTCATCTCCTCCTGTATATAGTATGTACCTATGTGTCATCTCTTCCTGTATATAGTATGTACCTGTATGTCATCTCCTCCTGTACATAGTTTATACATGTATGTCATCTCCCCTGTATATAGTATATAACTGTATGTCATCTCCTGTATATAGTATATACCTGTATGTAACATAGTAACATAGTAACATAGTTAGTAAGGCCGAAAAAAGACATTTGTCCATCCAGTTCAGCCTATATTCCATCATAATAAATACCCAGATCTACGTCCTTCTACAGAACCTAATAATTGTATGATACAATATTGTTCTGCTCCAGGAAGACATCCAGGCCTCTCTTGAACCCCTCGACTGAGTTCGCCATCACCACCTCCTCAGGCAAGCAATTCCAGATTCTCACTGCCCTAACAGTAAAGAATCCTCTTCTTTGTTGGTGGAAAAACCTTCTCTCCTCCAGACGCAAAGAATGCCCCCTTGTGCCCGTCACCTTCCTTGGTATAAACAGATCCTCAGCGAGATATTTGTATTGTCCCCTTATATACTTATACATGGTTATTAGATCGCCCCTCAGTCGTCTTTTTTCTAGACTAAATAATCCTAATTTCGCTAATCTATCTGGGTATTGTAGTTCTCCCATCCCCTTTATTAATTTTGTTGCCCTCCTTTGTACTCTCTCTAGTTCCATTATATCCTTCCTGAGCACCGGTGCCCAAAACTGGACACAGTACTCCATGTGCGGTCTAACTAGGGATTTGTACAGAGGCAGTATAATGCTCTCATCATGTGTATCCAGACCTCTTTTAATGGACCCCATGATCCTGTTTGCCTTGGCAGCTGCTGCCTGGCACTGGCTGCTCCAGGTAAGTTTATCATTAACTAGGATCCCCAAGTCCTTCTCCCTGTCAGATTTACCCAGTGGTTTCCCGTTCAGTGTGTAATGGTGATATTGATTCCCTCTTCCCATGTGTATAACCTTACATTTATCATTGTTAAACCTCATCTGCCACCTTTCAGCCCAAGTTTCCAACTTATCCAGATCCATCTGTAGCAGAATACTATCTTCTCTTGTATTAACTGCTTTACATAGTTTTGTATCATCTGCAAATATCGATATTTTACTGTGTAAACCTTCTACCAGATCATTAATGAATATGTTGAAGAGAACAGGTCCCAATACTGACCCCTGCGGTACCCCACTGGTCACAGCGACCCAGTTAGAGACTATACCATTTATAACCACCCTCTGCTTTCTATCACTAAGCCAGTTACTAACCCATTTACACACATTTTCCCCCAGACCAAGCATTCTCATTTTGTGTACCAACCTCTTGTGCGGCACGGTATCAAACGCTTTGGAAAAATCGAGATATACCACGTCCAATGACTCACCGTGGTCCAGTCTATAGCTTACCTCTTCATAAAAACTGATTAGATTGGTTTGACAGGAGCGATTTCTCATAAACCCATGCTGATATGGAGTTAAACAGTTATTCTCATTGAGATAATCCAGAATAACATCCCTCAGAAACCCTTCAAATATTTTACCAACAATAGAGGTTAGACTTACTGGCCTATAATTTCCAGGTTCACTTTTAGAGCCCTTTTTGAATATTGGCACCACATTTGCTATGCGCCAATCCTGCGGAACAGACCCTGTCTCTATAGAGTCCCTAAAAATAAGAAATAATGGTTTATCTATTACATTACTTAGTTCTCTTAGTACTCGTGGGTGTATGCCATCCGGACCCGGAGATTTATCTATTTTAATCTTATTTAGCCGGTTTCGCACCTCTTCTTGGGTTAGATTGGTGACCCTTAATATAGGGTTTTCATTGTTTCTTGGGATTTCACCTAGCATTTCATTTTCCACCGTGAATACCGTGGAGAAGAAGGTGTTTAATATGTTAGCTTTTTCCTCGTCATCTACAACCATTCTTTCCTCACTATTTTTTAAGGGGCCTACATTTTCAGTTTTTATTCTTTTACTATTGATATAGTTGAAGAACAGTTTGGGATTAGTTTTACTCTCCTTAGCAATGTGCTTCTCTGTTTCCTTTTTGGCAGCTTTAATTAGTTTTTTAGATAAAGTATTTTTCTCCCTATAGTTTTTTAGAGCTTCAATGGTGCCATCCTGCTTTAGTAGTGCAAATGCTTTCTTTTTACTGTTAATTGCCTGTCTTACTTCTTTGTTTAGCCACATTGGGTTTTTCCTATTTCTAGTCCTTTTATTCCCACAAGGTATAAACCGCTTACACTGCCTATTTAGGATGTTCTTAAACATTTCCCATTTATTATCTGTATTCTCATTTCTGAGGATATTGTCCCAGTCTACCAGATTAAGGGCATCTCTAAGCTGTTCAAACTTTGCCTTCCTAAAGTTCAATGTTTTTGTGACTCCCTGACAAGTCCCCCTAGTGAAAGACAGGTGAAACTGCACAATATTGTGGTCGCTATTTCCTAAATGCCCAACCACCTGCAGATTTGTTATTCTGTCAGGTCTATTAGATAGTATTAGGTCTAAAAGTGCTGCTCCTCTGGTTGGATTCTGCACCAATTGTGAAAGATAATTTTTCTTGGTTATTAGCAGAAACCTGTTGCCTTTATGGGTTTCACAGGTTTCTGTTTCCCAGTTAATATCCGGGTAGTTAAAGTCCCCCATAACCAGGACCTCATTATGGGTTGCAGCTTCATCTATCTGCTTTAGAAGTAGACTTTCCATGCTTTCTGTTATATTTGGGGGTTTGTAACAGACCCCAATGAGAATTTTGTTACCATTTTTCCCTCCATGAATTTCAACCCATATGGACTCGACATCCTCATTCCCTTCGCTAATATCCTCCCTTAAAGTGGACTTTAGACAAGACTTTACATAGAGACAAACCCCTCCTCCTCTCCGATTTTTACGATCCTTTCTAAACAGACTGTAACCCTGTAAGTTAACTGCCCAGTCATAGCTTTCATCTAACCATGTCTCGGTTATTCCCACTATGTCAAAGTTACCTGTAGATATTTCTGCTTCTAGTTCTTCCATCTTGTTTGTCAGGCTTCTGGCGTTTGCGAGCATGCAGTTTAGAGGATTTTGTTTTGTTCCAATCTCCTCACTGTGGATTGTTTTAGAAATGTTCTTACCTCCCTTCTGAGTATGTTTTCCTGGGTCGTCTTTGTTCGAGTCTAATGTTTTTCTTCCCGTCCCCTCTTCTTCTAGTTTAACGCCCTCCTGATGAGTGTAGCGAGTCTTCTGGCGAATGTGTGTTTCCCAGGTTTGTTGAGGTGTAGTCCGTCTCTGGCGAGGAGTCCATCATACCAGTAATTCACACCGTGGTCCAGGAATCCAAATCCTTGTTGTCTGCACCATCGTCTTAGCCAGTTGTTTGCATCAAGGATCCTGTTCCATCTCCTGGTGCCATGCCCGTCTACTGGAAGGATAGAAGAAAAAACTACCTGTGCATCCAGTTCCTTTACTTTCTTCCCCAACTCTTCAAAGTCCTTGCAGATTGTCGGTAGGTCCTTCCTTGCCGTGTCATTGGTGCCAACATGTATCAGAAGAAATGGGTGGACGTCCTTGGAGCTGAAGAGCTTTGGTATCCTATCGGTCACATCCTTGATCATCGCACCTGGAAGGCAGCATACTTCTCTTGCAGTTATGTCCGGTCTGCAGATGGCTGCTTCGGTGCCTCTCAGTAGTGAGTCTCCCACCACCACCACTCTTCGTTGCTTCTTGGCTGTACTTTTTGCTGTCACTTGTTGCTGTGTGCCCTTTTCTTTTTTGCTTGCTGGTATTGCTTCATTCTTAGGTGTGCCATCTTCATCCTCTACAAAGATTTGATATCGGTTCTTCAGTTGTGTGGTTGGTGATTTCTCCATGGTCTTCTTGCTTCTTTTGGTCACATGCTTCCACTCATCTGCTTTTGGAGGTTCTCTGACACTTTTTGCACCTTCTGTGACCAGTAGAGATGCTTCTGTTCTGTCTATGTCATCTGCTCCTGTATATAGTATGTACCTAGGTGAGTTTTGCACGTGTGGTGAGTTTTTGGTGAGCCTAGTTTTGCATGTGACGAGTTTTCCATGAGGTGAGTTTTGCACATGTGGCGAGTTTTGGGTGAACCTAGTTTTGCATGTGGCGAATTTTGCACGTGGTGAGTTTTGAGTGGGGACTTTTGTGTTTCGACTTTTATGTGGTGAGGTTAGTGTATGGTTTGGTGAAATGTGGGCTGAGGGTGGTATCTGTGTTCAAGCACGTGGTAGTGTGTGGCGCATTTTGTGTGGGTGTTCATATCCCCGTATGTGGTGAGTGTCCCATGTCGGGGCCCCACCTTAGCAACTGTACGGTATATACTCTTTGGCGCCATGGCTCTCATTCTTTAAGTCCCCCTTGTTCACATCTGGCAGCTGTCAATTTGCCTCCAACGCTTTTCCTTTCACTTTTTCCCCATTATGTAGATAGGGACAAAATTGTTTGGGGAATTGGAACGCGCAGGGTTAAAATTTTGTCTCACAACATAGCCTATGACGCTCTCTGGGTCCAGACGTGTGACTGCAAAATTTTGTGGCTGTACTGCGACAGTGCAGATGCCAATCCCGGACATACACACATACATACACACACACACATTCAGCTTTATATAATATTATTTGTGGAAATTCAAAAACTGAAAAGTGGGGCATGCAATATTATTTGGCCCCTTTAAATAAATACTTTGTTCTGCCACTTTTTGCTGTGATTACAGCTGCAAGTCGCTTGGGCTATGTCTCTACCAGTTTTGTACATCGAGAGACTGAAATTCTTGCCCATTTTTCCTTGGCAAACAGCTCAAGCTCAGTGAGGTTTGATGGAGATCGTTTGGGAACAGCAATTTTAAGCTCTTTCCACAGATTCTCGATTGGATTCAGGTCTGGACTCTGACTTGGCCATTCTAACACCTGGATACGTTTATTTGTGAACCATTTCACTGTAGATTTGGCTTTATATTTTGGTTCATTGTCTTGTTGGAAGACAAATCTCCGTCCCAGTCTCTGGTCTTTTGCAGACTCCAAAGGTTTTCTTCCAGAATGGTCCTGTATTTGGCTCCATCCATCTTCCCATCAATTTTAACCATGATGCTGCCACCACCATGTTTGACAGTGCGGATGGTGTGTTCACGGTGATGAGCTGTGTTGCCTTTATGCCAAACATATCGTTTGGAATTGTTGCCAAAAAGTTTGATTTTGGTTTCATCTGACCAGAGCACCTTCTTCCACATGTTTGGTGTGTCTCCCAGGTGGCTTGTTGCAAACTTTAAACAACACATTTTATGGATATCTTTGAGAAATGGCTTTCTTCTTGCCACTCTTCCATAAGATTTGTGCAGTGTACGACTAATTGTTGTCCTATGGACAGACTGTCCCACCTCAGCTATAGATCTCTTCAGTTCATCCAGAGTGATCATTGGCCTCTTGGCTGCATCTCTGATCAGTCTTCTCCTTGTTTGAGATGAAAGTTTAGAGGGACGTCCGGGTCTTGGTAGATTTGCAGTGGTATGATACTCCTTCCATTTCAATATGATTGCTTGCACAGTGCTCATTGGGATGTTAAAAGTTTTGGAAATCATTTTGTATCCAAATCTAGCTTTAAACTTCTCCATAACAGTATCACGGACCTGCCTGTTGTGTTCCTTGGACTTCACGATGCTCTCTGTGGTTCAAACAGAACCCTGAGACTTGATTACACACAGGTGGATTATATTTATCATCATTAGCATTTAGGACAACATTGGATTATTCAGAGATCCACAATGAACTTCTAGAGTGAGTTTGCTGCACTGAAAGTAAAGGGGCCGAATAATATTGCATGCTCCACTTTTCAGTTTTTGAATTTCCACAAAAAATTAAAATAACCTATATATTTCATTCAACTTCACAATTGTGTTCCACTAGTTGTTCATTATTCACCAAAAATTTACATTTGGTATCTTAATGCTTGAAGCATGATATGTTGGAAAAGGTTGAAAAGTTCCAGGGGGTGAATACTTTCGCAAGGCACTGTGTATATATACATATATACATATATATATATATATATGTATATATATATATATATATATATATATATATACAGTGGGGCAAAAAAGTATTTAGTCAGTCAGCAATAGTGCAAGTTCCACCACTTAAAAAGATGAGAGGCGTCTGTAATTTACATCATAGGTAGACCTCAACTATGGGAGACAAACTGAGAAAAAAAAAATCCAGAAAATCACATTGTCTGTTTTTTTAACATTTTATTTGCATATTATGGTGGAAAATAAGTATTTGGTCAGAAACAAACAATCAAGATTTCTGGCTCTCACAGACCTGTAACTTCTTCTTTAAGAGTCTCCTCTTTCCTCCACTCATTACCTGTAGTAATGGCACCTGTTTAAACTTGTTATCAGTATAAAAAGACACCTGTGCACACCCTCAAACAGTCTGACTCCAAACTCCACTATGGTGAAGACCAAAGAGCTGTCAAAGGACACCAGAAACAAAATTGTAGCCCTGCACCAAGCTGGGAAGACTGAATCTGCAATAGCCAACCAGCTTGGAGTGAAGAAATCAACAGTGGGAGCAATAATTAGAAAATGGAAGACATACAAGACCACTGATAATCTCCCTCGATCTGGGGCTCCACGCAAAATCCCACCCCGTGGGGTCAGAATGATCACAAGAACGGTGAGCAAAAATCCCAGAACCACGCGGGGGGACCTAGTGAATGAACTGAAGAGAGCTGGGACCAATGTAACAAGGCCTACCATAAGTAACACACTACGCCACCATGGACTCAGATCCTGCAGTGCCAGACGTGTCCCACTGCTTAAGCCAGTACATGTCCGGGCCCGTCTGAAGTTTGCTAGAGAGCATTTGGATGATCCAGAGGAGTTTGGGGAAAATGTCCTATGGTCTGATGAAACCAAACTGGAACTGTTTGGTAGAAACACAACTTGTCGTGTTTGGAGGAAAAAGAATACTGAGTTGCATCCATCAAACACCATACCTACTGTAAAGCATGGTGGTGGAAACATCATGCTTTGGGGCTGTTTCTCTGCAAAGGGGCCAGGATGACAAATCCGGGTACATGAAAGAATGAATGGGGCCATGTATCGTGAGATTTTGAGTGCAAACCTCCTTCCATCAGCAAGGGCATTGAAGATGAAACGTGGCTGGGTCTTTCAACATGATAATGATCCAAAGCACACCGCCAGGGCAACGAAGGAGTGGCTTCGTAAGAAGCATTTCAAGGTCCTGGAGTGGCCTAGCCAGTCTCCAGATCTCAACCCTATAGAAAACCTTTGGAGGGAGTTGAAAGTCCGTGTTGCCAAGCGAAAAGCCAAAAACATCATTGCTCTAGAGGAGATCTGCATGGAGGAATGGGCCAACATACCAACAACAGTGTGTGGCAACCTTGTGAAGACTTACAGATAACGTTTGACCTCTGTCATTGCCAACAAAGGATATATTACAAAGTATTGAGATGAAATTTTGTTTCTGACCAAATACTTATTTTCCACCATAATATGCAAATAAAATGTTAAAAAAAACAGACAATGTGATTTTCTGGATTTTTTTTTCTCAGTTTGTCTCCCATAGTTGAGGTCTACCTATGATGTAAATTACAGACGCCTCTCATCTTTTTAAGTGGTGGAACTTGCACTATTGCTGACTGACTAAATACTTTTTTGCCCCACTGTATATTCAGTAATGGCCAAAAGTATTTACACCCCTGCAATTCTGTCAGTTAATACTCATTTTCTTCCAGAAAATGATTGCAAACTCAAATTATTTGGTATTATTATCTTCATTTAATTTTTCTTAAATGAAAAAACACAGAAGAGAATGAAGCGAAAAGAAAAAAATTTAATCATTTCACACAAAACTCCAAAAATGGGCCAGACAAAAGTATTGGCACCCTCAGCCTAATACTTGGTTGCACAACCTTTAGCCAAAATAACTGCGACCAACCGCTTCCGGTAACCATCAATGAGTTTCTTACAATGCTCTGCTGGAATTTTAGACCTTTCTTCTTTGGCAAACTGCTCCAGGTCCCTGATATTTGAAGGGTGCCTTCTCTAAACTGCCATTTTTAGATCTCTCCACAGGTGTTCTATGGGATTCAGGTGTGGACTCATTGCTGGCCACCTTAGAAGTCTCCAGTGCTTTCTCTCAAACCATTTTCTAGTGCTTTTTGAAGTGTGTTTTGGGTCATTGTCCTGATGGAAGACCCATGACCTCTGAGGGAGACCCAGCTTATTCAAACTGGGCCCTACATTATGCTGCAAAATTTGTTGGCAGTCTTCAGACTTCATAATGCCATGCACACGGTCAAGCAGTCCAGTGCCAGAGGCAGCAAAGCAACCCCAAAACATCAGGGAACCTCCGCCATGTTTGGCTGTAGGGACCGTGTTCTTTTCTTTGAATGCCTCTTTTTTTCTCCTGTAAACTCTATGTTAATGCCTTTGCCCAAAAAGCTCTACTTTTGTCTCATCTGACCAGAGAACATTCTTCCAAAACGTTTTAGGTTTTTCAGGTAAGTTTTGGCAAACTCCAGCCTGGCTTTTTTATGTCTCGGGGTAAGAAGTGGGGTCTTCCTAGGTCTACTACCATACAGTCCCTTTTCATTCAGATGCCGACGGATAGTACGGGTTGACACTGTTGTACCCTCGGACTGCAGGGCAGCTTGAAATTGTTTGGATGTTAGTCGAGGTTTTTTTATCCAACATCCGCACAATCTTGCATTGAAATTTCTTGTCAATTTTTCTTTTCCGTCCACATCTAGGGAGGTTAGCCATAATGCCATGGGCTTTAAAGGGCCATTGTCACCCCCCTGCAGCCGTTATAAACTAAAAGAGCCACCTTGTGCAGCAGTAATGCCGCATTCTAACAAGGTGGCTCTTTTAGTTTTGTGTTCAGGTATTACTAAAATAAAGCAGTTTGAAACTTTGCAAAAATACCTGTCTTTGTCCACGGAGGCGGGTCTGAAGCCTCCTCTGTGAAGCGCCCAACTGCCGTCACTCATCTCTTCTGGGGCGATGGTCGCCGCCCCCTCCGCGCTGTATTCTTTTCAAATCCGGCGCCGGCGCTGTGTAAATATTTGTGGGGCAGGCGCAGTAAGCTCTGGCGGTCTGACGCAGTGCGCATGCCCAGGAATCCCAGCCCCGCACTGTGCATAATGCATAACAGTGCGGGGCAGGGATTACCGAGGTGGGTGGCCGCACTGCCAGCACAGGCGCAGTCTGCAAGCCTGGCTGGGACGTCAGACCGCCAGAGCTTACTGCGCCTGCCCCACAAATATTTACACGGCGCCGGATTTGAAAAGAAAACAGCGCAGAGGGGGCGGCGACCATCGCCCCAGAAGAGATGAGTGATGGCAGTTGGGCGCTTCACAGAGGAGGCTTCAGACCCGCCTCCGTGGACAAAGACAGGTATTTTTGCAAAGTTTCAAACTGCTTTATTTTAGTAATACCTGAACACAAAACTAAAAGAGCCACCTTGTTAGAATGCGGCATTACTGCTGCACAAGGTGGCTCTTTTAGTTTATAACGGCTGCAGGGGGGTGACAATGGCCCTTTAAACTTCTTGATGACACTGCGCACGGTAGACACAGGAACATTCAGGTCTTTGGAGATAGACTTGTAGCCTTGAGATTGCTCATGCTTCCTCACAATTTGGTTTCTCAAGTCCTCAGACAGTTCTTTAGTCTTCTTTCTTTTCTCCATGCTCAATGTGGTACACACAAGGACACAGGACAGAGGTTGAGTCAACTTTAATCCATGTCAACTGGCTGCAAGTGTAATTTAGTTATTGCCAACACCTGTTAGGTGCCACAGGTAAGTTACAGGTGCTGTTAATTACACAAATTAGAGAAGCATCATATGATTTTTCAAACAGTGCCAATACTTTTGTCCACCCCCTTTTTATGTTTGGTGTGGAATTATATCCAATTTGGCTTTAGGACAATTGTTTTTGTGTTTTTTCATTTAAGACAAATTAAGTGACGATAATAATACCAAATAATTTGTGTTTGCAATCATTTTCAGGAAGAAAATGAGTATTATCTGACAGAATTGCAGGGGTGTCAATACTTTTGGCCATGACTGTATATATACACACACACGTACATATGATGATATTTAAATTGTGATTCACAATTATAGTCGCAAAAATCTAGATTTTTTTTGCCTTTTTTCTAAATTTCAACCTTATATGCTGTTTAGATTTATGTATTTTAAGCCAAAGTCTATTGTTAGGGTTGGCGGAATGCACTGAATATATATATGAGACAGTTGATGCGTTCGCAACCCGGGGTCCACCATGCAGGAGAGAAACCTACTGCTAGCAATAGGCAGTACTATATGGCGGTATTAGCGAACTCTGTTACTTCACAGATATAGAAGAATAACAAGATGCTGTGCCCTGTTAACCTCACAGAAAGCACAGCTACCAAAAAGAGCAAAACTGTGGTCATGCAGTTAGAATAGCAGACAAACAACTCCTCACCGGAGGTGCCGGTATTCTAGGAGCTTATTTCAGCCAAGGCCCTGAATCCAAACATACAAACTCCTCACCGGAGGTGCCGGCATTCTTGGGGCTTATTTCAGCCAAACCCTGACCACATACAAGCATGACCACACTGGCACTGAGCTCTTTAACATTGGTTTGATACTAGCGCATGGCCATGCAGCGATGCAAACCTTTTATAGTTTTTGCGCTCAAGGACCCTCCTAGTGGTCCAACAGGAACCGCTTCAGGACCTGCACATGTGACCCCCGAACTCCAATGGGAGGTCATCCCGTGGGCATGCCCAGTATCGGGAAAGCAGGACTTAGTCCCAGAAAGATCTGCTCACTGCTGATCAGCGCTGGCTATAAAGGTAGAGCCTGGAAGAACAGTAGTAACCAGTCTCCCAGTATCAGCCTGAGTCAGATGCTGGGACTGACGTCTCCGCTGAGCAGGCTCCACTGTGGCTGGAGAATGGGAGACCACAGTGGAAATGGTTCGAGGTTCCACCTGTGCAGAGGCGGGAACTCTACACCTAACAGTCTATACCTATAACTTTATAAACTATGTTAAGAGGCAGACTTTGTAACTTGAATTTTTTTATAATATTTATATTCAATTGAAAGCATTAGATTGTTTTATTGCTTGAACACAAACAAGGTAGAAACTGTGACCACGATTGTAAATAAACTTTTAATATTTCCCATTATATAAGCAAGATCAGGAAATGGATTAGCACAGAACATTTAAAAGTAAACTTATCATTTCTATTATGATTTGAATGCAAAAGTTTCAGCCCACTGTTAAAACTTTGCATTTTTTTCAAATAATTTGTAACATTTGTTGTGCTAAAATAATCAGTCAAAAAATCTTACTTAAAATTGTAATTTTAAATTGTACGCATTTGTTAATATTTAATTCATATATTATTTGTTTAATCAATGGACTTGATAAAATAACTAAGAATTAACAGTATTCCAATTTGTATAAATTATGTATTTTTCATTTATTTTATTTTGTCACTGGATGGAAATGTTAGCTCTATTTTAACACATTGAAATAGTTTACTAAATATTACTAAATATTATGTTTTCCTTTGCTATTTCCCCATGTGATTAAAAATAATATAATGTAATAATATACCTTTAAATATATTAAGAATGAAACTTCTATAAACCAAAAAACTGGAAACATTGTTTATAGTTAGCAATCAAGAAAATCCAAACAGCCATTTTCTTATTTTCTTACTGATGAGAAAATAAATTAAATTGAAATAGTGGGCTTCTGAATTAACCTTTGTGGGATTGGCTGGCACATTTGTATTCTCAAACCCACAGTACTTTTTAATTAATCTATTGAATATGCATATTTTCTGCATAAAATGATTTCATCATTTTGCAATGTGGCACTGTTGCATATATAAGAAAAGTTAAGATAGTTACAGATTTACATTATTACTTTGGTTAAAAAATAGACAATAAGTTTGTGTTCCAATTTAATACTTAAAATATTTTTAAGTTAATCATATTCCCACCATAAGTAACCTATCAGAGTATCAATCAAAGACACAGGGAACAAGGAAATGGTCAAAAGGGCACAATACACAGATAGACAGAGTTAAGGTAGCCACTGCCCCACACTGCTCATTGTCCACTGTCAGGCCCTTGGTGCCTCTTTTTAATCCTTTTGAAAACCAGATCCTCTTCATACTAGGCTGAGATTTTCTGACATAACCAGGCCCAAAGTCAACAATCAAAAGTTAACAAAAGTTAACAAGTTAATCAATATCTATAGTTACTCTAATTGTAAAACTAACATTGTACTTCTGTCTTAGCTGCCTGTACATGTTGGAAGACCTCAAAAGACACATATTGACTGGTTAATGCTCAGCACCCCCAAATAATAAAACCTATTCAGAACCACTACACCTTGAATGAATATGAATTTGAGTTATATTTAACTTGACAGCAACCAGGCACCATCAATTTATTAAAAAAGTGGGATTAAAGCTCCTGCAATATAGGAGAAGCAGCTTGGGTCTACAGTTATAAGACACAAGTGAGGATCTTAAGAACTATGATCACCAGGTGTCTGCTTGACATATCAAAGTCGATGAGTCATAGAAAAGATCAACTCTGCCAGGGTATTGGTGACTGTAATGGTCCGTTTTGCCCTGTAATTTATGGATGTCTCAGTTACAATGGATAAAAAGCAAAATAGAGGGTATAAAAAGATCCATTGAATGACAAATTATGAAAACAGTATATTTACAACTTCTAGGAAAAATAAAGGACCCCGTGAGAATTTTTTTATTTAATTAAATTCCATTTTAGTACATCTATTTAATATAAAAACTAAATTTCTATGCAAATCCAGTTCCCATATTACCATAATAAGCTGAAGAATAAGTTCAACAGGTAATTTTGTGTGAAAAATGAGCACAAAAAAGGATAGTAAAGCATAGTTTTTTTTCTATTTGCGCTTCAAAAAATATTGATAAATCCCACGAAATAATTAAATTTATTTCACATTAAACAATGCTGCAAACAGCTACAAGAGTAAAAAAGAAATCAATAAAGTTCTGACTGCTGAATTGTTTAGAGGCAATAGAGAAATTAGGCTGGTCTGTAAGGCCCTTTTAGGTCTGGTCTTATAGGATTAATTTAGAGATAAACAATTCTATTGTTTAGAATTTCCCAAAATGTGTTACCCCTCTATATCAGACTAGACCTCAAAACATCATGACATTGACTGTAATGCCATGACACTAACAGTCTCTGGTATTCTTATTTTCTGGTTTATCGGGGGTGGGCAGTCCTCCTTTAGTGACATTTCTCCTTAGTCTGTCTTCATCGCGCAATCCCCTCTGGCACAAAAGTGAATAGCATTTTACCGTCATTTTATTGATGACTTATTTCTGATTTGGACGGGATCTAAGCAAGAGGCTTTATTTATTGAGACTCTGAATAAAAACCCATGGGGCCTATCTTTTTCAGCTACACTGTCTGACACAGATATCCAGTTTCTTGATTTGTTGGTAAAAGTAGATTCACACGGTAAATTTACAACCTCTACACATTTTAAACATGTTAACGTGAACAGTTACCTCTATTTTAAAAGCGGCCATCTTCCTAAATGGATCACTAATGTGCCTTATGGCTAATATTGGAGAATTCAGCAAAACTGCACTAATCAATGTGATTTTCTAACTGAATCTCAAGCACTCAGGAAACATTTCCAGCAGAAAGGCTATCCCAAACAGTTATTACACGATTCCTTTCATAAGGTTAAAAGTTTTTCCCAAGCAGATTGTATTAACAAAATAAATTCAAACACTAGTAGAGATACTACTGTTTTGGATTTAACTAAGTGGAGTTTTGTTACTACCTACAACTACTCCTGTAATTTCATCCGAGAATTGCTCAAAAAACATTGGTTTATTTTAAAAAGTGAACCAGTACTTACTAGACATCTCCAGATGAAACCAAAAATTATTTTTAGGAAAAACTGCAATTTACGCAACATATTGGCTCCTAGTAAGACTACGCTCAATTCCTCCTCCCCTACAATCGGCATCCCCTCTGTTTGGTGTTGAGTTCCTGCCACTGTAAAGGTGGAATCTCGAACCATGTCACCTGTGGTCTCCCTTTCTTCTCTGGCCGCAGTGGAGTCTGCTCAGCAGGGACGTTGGTCCCAGCGTCTGGCTCAAGCTGATACTGTGTGTCTGGTTTCAGCTGCCATTCCAGGTTCAGCCTTTGTAATCAGCATTGATTAGCGGTGATTAGACATTCCAGGGACTAAGTCCTGCTTTTCGTCTACTGAGCATGCCCATGGGAAGACCTCTCATTGGAGGTCAGAGGTCACATGGTCAGGTCCAGTAGCAGCTCCAATTGGACCACCAGGAAGGTTCCTGGAAGGCTACAACTATAAAAAGTTTGCATGGCCGCTCGGTCATGCGCTAGTATAAACCTGACTAGGTGTGTGATTGCTGTGTGTTTGAGACTGGTGAAAGTTCCTTAATGATCCCCATCCCTTTGGTTGTTCTTTGGGTATTAGGTTGAGTGGAGTAAACCGTCAGCACCATATCTAGGTTGCACAGCTACGTTTTTACCACCAGTCAGTATAGGGTGGGAATTCCCGCTTGGACTCAGCATCTGACTCAGGGCGTCCTCAGGCGCAGGCTCAAAAGCCACCAAGGGTCAGGGCAAGTCCAATCACCAGTATACTGTAGTGGGAGTGAATCATAGGGATCTCACCAGCGTCTACCAGCTGCACCCTGTGACTGCTAACAGGGCACAGCGTTCCTTTTACGACTTTGTGAAGCAACAGAGTTCACTTCCATTCACACTGGGTGAAGTCTAACCCACATGTGAGAAAGCATTCATCCGCCATCTTGTTCCACCATTACATAGCAGCAGGTTCCATTTCTGCACGGTGGACCCCGGGCTGCGAATGCACCTCATATCTCCCTTTATATTATTTGGTGAGTTCCGCCAGCCCTAGCATTATACTAGCACCAGGGTAAGGCTAGTAATGACGGACAAACAGCAACTGCAGCGGTACATCCAGCAGCTGGAGGGCAGGTTGGCGGCTCTGGAGCGCACAACCTCAGCTGTGGATGTTACCACAGTAGCTGTTCAGGCTGCTAGAGTAGCTGCAGCTAGTTTGTTCACTGCCACCCCTATTCTGACCTTATCCCACCTCCCGCTGCCAGACAAATACTCTGGCATAGCAAGTCGTGTAGGGGATTCGTGAACCAGTGTGCGATACACCTTAAGCTCCTGGCTGAACGTTTCCCCTCAGAGTGGTCTAAAGTGGGATTTACTATATCTCTCTTGTTGGACAGGGTGTTGGAGTGGGCTACGCCGCTGTGGGAGCGTGATGATCATGTGGTGCAGAGTGGTCCGCAGTTCCTGAGCACTCTGAAACAGGTCTTTTTGGGACCTCAAGTCACCCATGATACGGCACTCCAGCTGCTAGCACTGACACAGGGCTCATCCATGGTCAGTCATTTTTCCATCCACTTCCGGACTTTAGCATCTGAGCTGGAGTGGCCAGATAAAGCCCTCAATCCTGTATTTTGGAGGGGGCTGGCTGACCATGTGAAGGATGCTTTGGCCGCTAGGGAGATTCCTGCCACACTGGAGGAGTTAATAGCGGTCTCCACTTGCATTGACCTTCGTTTTAATGAGCGAAGGTTGGAGCAAGCCCAGTGTAGGCAGAGGTTTCGGCTGTTTCCCACCTTCGCCAGACCTCTGGAATCTCTGGTTCAAGCGTCCGAACCACAGGAGGCCATTGAGGTCTCTCGAGCAGGATCTAAGTCCCGGGTCGCTCGAGTACCCATGGTCTGTCCTGTCTGCCAGCAGTCGGGACATTATGTTAGGACTTGCGGAACGCACCAAGTATGAGATGAAAAAATATTAGGTGTGTTCACAGTCCGGGGTCCACCGTGCAGGTGAAAACCTGCTGCTAGTAAATGGCAGCGCTATGTGGCGGTGGAAGCGAACCCTGTTAAGCCACAGGACCGCAATACCGCACTAAAGAGCGCAAGCTAAGAGTCACCGAACTCAGTCCCAAGACTTGGGGTTGAAATCCGTTCAGACTAATTGCGCACAACACCGCAACTGGGTGTATTAGGTAACTAATAGAAATAGTTTTAGAGCACCGAAATGCAAACTGTGCCGTGCTGGCAGACACCACCAAGCATCCGGACGTGGGTTAGGAAGTGCACTACTGGCGCGTGGCGCCGCACTGGCGGTAACAGCAATGGATGCTGATTCGTGTGTAACACGTTGTGAGTAGTGTTGAGCATTCCGATACCGCAAGTATCGGGTATCGGCCGATACTTGCGGTATCGGAATTCCGATACCAAGTTCCGATACTTTTGTGGTATCGGGAATCGGTATCGGATCCATATTAATGTGTAAAATAAAGAATTAAAATAAAAAATATTGATATACTCACCTCTCCGGAGGCCCCTGGACATCACCACTGGTAACCGGCAGCCTTCTTTGTTTAAAATGAGCGCGTTTAGGGACTTCCATGACGTCACGGCTTCTGATTGGTCGCGTGCCGCTCATGTGACCGCCACGCGACCAATCAGAAGCCGCGACGTCATTCTCAGGTCCTAAACTCCTCATTCTAGGAATTTAGGACCTGAGAATGACGTCGCGGCTTCTGATTGGTCGCGTGGCGGTCACATAAGTGGCACGCGACCAATCAGAAGCTGCGACGTCATTCTCAGGTTCTAAACGCGCTCATTTTAGGCAAAGAAGGCTGCTGGTTACCAGCGGTGATGTCCAGGGGCCTCCGGAGAGGTAATTATATCAATATTTTTTATTTTAATTCTTTATTTTACACATTAATTTGGATCCCAGGGCCTGAAGGAGAGTTTTCTCTCCTTCAGACCCTGGGAACCATCAGGATACCTTCCAATACTTGGTGTCCCATTGACTTGTATTGGTATCGGGTATCGGTATCGGCGATATCCGATACTTTTCGGGTATCGGCCGATACTATCCGATACCGATACTTTCAAGTATCGGACGGTATCGCTCAACACTAGTTGTGAGGATAGTCGGGCGCTAGAGAGCAGCCATACACCTTACGCGAGCAGTCATTCAATAGGGTGGGTTATTTAAAGGACGACTTGCACTCATCTAGCGCATGGCCGTGCGGTCATGCGAAGCTTATATAGCTAAAAACAGGTACCACTGATACATAGCTTAGAACAATACCGGGCTACACCCCATATTACTTTGGACAAAATATAAGTCACCAGGACACTCCAGAAACACTAATTCTACAAAGAACAAGGAGTAACAAGTCCCATACACAAATATAAAAATGTATATAAATTTTATTAAACAGATATAAAAATACAGACTAACAATGCAAGGTCCAGAAAGTGGTGCATATACAGATGACACAACTACTGTAGTAACACAGGGGGTATACTAAACGGATATCCAATAGTAACAAGCAATGGGTACTTAAGCATATATCACTACGGTGCTACATATCATGCATGGTATCAGGGTATAAAGTGACCTTTACCCATTCCGATTGCTAGTCTCCACATGCTTCCTATCACATATAGGGTTAAATGCTGGCATATATGGAATGTGTACCGTTAGTCTTACCCGTATAAGTGTGCCAGTCAGTGTCGCCAGCAGCCCCGACGCGCGTTTTGCCCCCCGAGGAAGCCCAACGCGAAACGCGCTGCTGGCGACACTGAATGGGTAAAGGTCACTTTATACCCTGATATCCGTTTAGTATACCCCCTGTGTTACTACAGTAGTTGTGTCATCTGTATATGCACCACTTTCTGGACCTTGTATTGTTAGTCTGTATTTTTATATCTGTTTAATAAAATTTATATACATTTTTATATTTGTGTATGGGACTTGTTACTCCTTGTTCTTTGTAGAAGCTTATATAGCTGAAGTACGTATAGGACCTTCCAAAAAAGGACCAATGGGAAGCTGCCCCAGAAGTTTAGCACCTTCAGGACCTTCCAGGAGGACCAATGGGAACTGCTGCAGCATCTGAGCATGTGACCCTCGATCTCCAATGGGAGATCTGACCCTGGGCATGCTCAGAAGGGAAAAAGCAGGACTTAGTCCCAAAAGCGTCCGCTCACTGCTGCCCAGCACTGGCTTTAATGGCAAAAGCTGGAAAAGCAACAGCAAGCCTAAGCACAGAGTGAGACTGAGCCAGACGCAAGGACCGACGTCTCCACTGAGCAGGTTCCACTGCAGCAGGAGAAGAATGGGAGACCGCAGCAGAAACGGCCCGAGATTCCCCCTGTGCAGAAGTGGGAACTCGACCCTTAACACATTATGCCAGGAAATGTCCCCAGCAGTCAAGTAAACATTAGCATCTAGTGGATGTAGGAGGAGATGCACTAGACATGACAATGTTTTTCTCCAAATTGTCTTTCAAGGGGACAATTACCATAGGGCCATCCACTCACACAGTCGAGCTTTGAGTGGATTCCGGGGTGGAGGGCAACTTCAAGTTTTTTGCCTTCGCCCAACGGCACGCAATACCCCTGGTGATGCTTGCTAACCTGTGACCGCACGAGTAGTGAATGGGTCAACACTGCCCTCACAGGTTACACACCAAACCATCCAATTTACTCTTTCTATGTCGCCATCCCATCAGGGGATTATTTCTTGTCATTCCCGAGGGAATTGATGAGATCCAGTTAGGGATACCTTGGCTACGGTACTACTCCCCTCATATAGACTGGTCCACAGGGAGAATTTTGAGATGGAGTGAATTTTGTGAGGGTAGATGTCTGCGTTCAGGTTGCTACTATAGAGGTACCCGCAGATCTTTCGTCTCTCCCCAAACACTATTGGCCCTATGTGGATGTGTTCTCCAAGAAAGCTGCGGAGATCGTTCCGCCTCACCGCCCCTATGATTGTCCTATTGATCTCTTGCCTGGTGCAGAGCCTCCTCAGGGTTGAGTCTATCCCCTGTCTCTCCCAGAGATGGAGGCAATGACCCAATACAATACAGGAGAATCTGGCAAGAGGATTCATTAGGAAGTCAGTGTCACCTGCAAGGGCAGGGTTCTTCGTGCAGAAGAAGAATGAAGAACTACGTCCATGCATAGATTACATGGGTCTTAACGCCATCACCGTTAAGAACAAGTACCCTTAGCCCCTGATATCTGAGCTCTTCGATAGGTTGCAGGGAGCGAGGGTATTTACTAAGCTTGATGTGCGGGGTGCTTACAACCTGATTCGCTTCCATGAGGGGGACGAATGGAAGACGGCTTTTAACACCAGGGATGGGCACAATGAATACCTGGTGAGGCCCTTCGGGCTCTGTAAAGCACCAGCCATTTTCCAAGGCTTTGTGAATGATATCTTCCAGGATATGCTCTCCACCTCAGTTGTAGTCTATCTGGATAATATTCTCATCTACTCTCCAGATATAGACTCTCACCGGAGAGATGTTTGCAAAGTCTTCGACCTCCTATAGGCAAACTCCAACTATGCCAAGTTGGAGAAGTGTGTGTTTGAGAGGGAGTCCTTGCCTTTCCTGGGCTCTATCATCTCCACCCAGGGATTGGCTATGGATCCTGCCAAGCTACAGGCTGTGATGGACTGGCAGGAACCCCATGCTCTCAAAGCAGTGCAGCGCTTTATGGGGTTCATTAACTATTATCCCCAGTTCATTCCCCACTTTTCAACTTTGGTAGCTCCCTTGGTAGTGCAGCGCCCCAGAGTCCTGGTCGTTGCAGTAATGTCACTAAGGGGAGTGATGTTATGTCTGATTGCACTAAAGGAGTTCACCTGACCAGGTATCACAGTCACACATTACACTTCACACTCCGGCCACCAGGGGGAGCAAAAAGCTCTATGTATTAGGCCACTCTCACACTCTAGTAAAACTGGGGGTTGGACAGGAAGTTAGGGAGAACGCAGCCTGGGAGAGCTCCAGGGAGGACCTGTCAGGGGTGGGTTCCTGGCAGGTACCTAGCAGAAAGGACAGAACGTGATGGAGCCGCGCCTGCCCTACCTTGCGGCGGCATCCTAAGGAAGGACACGAAGCAAAGGATATTGTGGAGAAGTGAGAAACGAGATCACAGCACAAAGGGGAACCAGTAGGAGTCGTGCCCCGAGATCGACAACATCCTACTGAGGCGCGTAGCCGGTGGCCGGAATGCTGAGGAAGTAACTGACTCCAAGCATTACTTCAAACAGCGGCAGGACAGTTGATTACAGGTTGGCTGTCTACCTTAAATCACCTAAGTAGACATAGGGGGCAAACGTGGAGAGGGGCGTCTCTAGGGTCCCAGAATAGCTCCGAGCCTACCCGTCATACGGGTACATCCTATCCAGATAAACTTGGGGGACGGAGAAGAGAAAGAACTGATACGAAAGTTGTGAGGACTATCCCGTGGTGCTCAGCAGGAAAGGACTACAACACACAGGCGCTAGTTGGTAGGCACTGATTTCCACCTGCAAAGGGAACTCTGGATGTGCCTTTGGACCGGCCGGTCTCAGCCAGCCCTGTTAGCAGTGCTCTGGATTACGGATCCCGAAGTCTTCAGTAAAAAGATTAAGAGACTGCAACCCTGTGTCCTCGTTATTCCTTGCGTCTTGCAACACGCACCACCACCTTTCATTGGACACCCCTTAGCAGGGTCACGGACCGGGTCTAGCCACCGTGACAACCCCAGACCGAGAACCCCGCGGCCCTGTGTCTGGGGGTGCTCCAACTTGGCGTCATGAACAGGATGTACTTAAGCCTGAAGAATCAGGTCATGTGGGCCTTGGAACTGTGATTGAACTGTGACTTATTGCAAAGACTGTGTATCGCTATTTGCCGCCAAAAATCCGCCATTGCCGCGCCGTGTGGAGCGCGAGGGGAAGAGCCATAGCTTCGTGGGTGGAGCCAGCTGGAAAAGAGCGCGGAGCGGGAAGACGCGGTGAGGTGCCGATCCCGGAAGGGGAATCCCGACCCCGGCGCCGATCCCGGAAGAAGAACCCCGGCAGGTTAGCAGGGGGGAGGAACGGCCATGTCGGATCCCGGGGGAGCAGAGGCGGCGGCCATAGCTGCAGACTCAGGGGCACTTCCAGATTCCGTGGCAGACACAGCCACAAACCCGGTATCACGCTAGATGCCATGGGGCTTGCCACGTCCATCAGCCAGCCGGACATTGCCGCAGCTACGACAGCAATAATGCCCTTCTCTATGCCGTACCTACCAGGAGCCGCCTGGCTCCCGCGATATTCTGGAGAATCCCATTCGTTAACTGACTTTAAAGAGGGGATTTGTAGCCTGCTAGAGTTTTATCCATTGACAGAGCCTCAGAAAGTTCATATGATAATCGGCCAACTCTTTGGAGCAGCATTGAGGGAAGTGAAGTCCTGGCCTGTTGCGGATAAGAGAACTGCGCAACAGGTATTTGCAAAGCTTAAAACCACCTTTGACACCCGCACCGCTACGGAAATTAAATTGACGTTCTATGGGTGCAAGCAGAGGCCGCAGGATAGCTTACGGGACTATGCCCTTAATCTTCAGGAGGCGCTGTGGGCCATCAAGCAAAGTGACCCAAACAGTATGCAAGATGAAGATAAACTCCTGAAGGAGCGGTTCATCGAGGGGCTCCTGTGCAGTAACCAAAGGGCCCAGCTACACTTCCTGGCCATGCAGAATCCAGACCTGACTTTTGCGCAATTCAAAGATAAAGCCATCCAGGCACTACCAGAGTGACAGCCCAGCTGTGCCACACTTCCCAGGCGTCAAGCCCTCATGTACCACCAGGAGGTGGCACCGGACGCACCCGTTTCTGCTGAGGCCAATGACCAGACCCTGGAAGATGACTCCCCTGCAGGACTGCGCCTCCAGATACAGGAGCTGACCAGGAGCGTTGCTGCCCTAGTCCGGACCGTCCAATCCCTACCTCCTGTAGGGATTGGACGGTCCGGACTAGGGCAGCAACGCCCCCAAGGAGAAGAGCCAGTTGGCTTCCAGACCAGAAGATGTCCCCTGGCAGCGACCAAGGAGAGTCCCGTCGACCAGAGGCAGAGACGACGATCGCTTTCATCGGGATGGACAACCCATCTGCCACCGCTGCCACCAGGTGGGCCACCTTGCAAGGTACTGTCATTTAAACGAGCAACCCCTGGGGCAGAGGGTCAACCCCCAGGAGTAGAACGGTCAGGCCCGCAGAATTGGAGAGCCAAATACATCAGAGGGCGACCAGTTCTCCCAATCGTGATCGACGGTGTCTGTTATGACCTGGTGGTTAGGAGCACCAGGAATGACCTGATGGTTAAACCATAAGACAAGCTCTGGGAAGTGAGAACTCTGCTGACCGCAATCCCTAATCCTATCACACACACTAGAAATAGCCGTGGAGCGAACCTAACTGGCCTAGTCTCCTCGGCACAGCCTAAGAGCTAGCTACCCCTAGAGGAGAAAGTAAAGCCTACCTTGCCTCAGAGAAATTCCCCAAAGGAAAAGGTAGCCCCCCACAAATATTGACTGTGAGTAAGATGAAATACACAAACATAGGAATGAAAAGAGATTTCAGCAAAGGGAGGCCCGACTAATTAAACAGACAGAGGATAGAAAAGGTCGCTTTGCGGTCAGCATTAAAAACTACAAAAGACCACGCCGAGTGTGCAAAAAGACCCCCGCACCGACTCACGATGCGGAGGTGCCACTCGGCATCCCAGATCTTCCAGCTAGCCAGACAAAATCATATCAGCAAGCTGGACTAAAACGCAAGAACAACAAAAATAAACAAGCAGGGACTTAGCTTCTGCTGGCATAAACAGGTCACCAGAAAGATCCAAACGCGAACTGAACCAGTGCTGGAACATTGACAGGTGGCCAGGAGTAACGATCAGGGTGGAGTTAAATAGGGCAGAGCCTAAGAACAAACCAGGTCACCTGTGGAAGGAATCTCAGAACCAGCAGCTCCACTCACAGCCACCAGAGGGAGCCCATGGACAGAACTCGCCGAAGTACCATTCATGACCACAGGAGGGAGCTCCAAAACAGAATTCACAACAGGTGTCCCCATGAACGCTTTGCTGGACACTGGTTCCCATGTGACAACTATGCCCTACATTTTTTATAGACGTTATTGGGAGGACACCGACATTACCCGTGGCCCCGATGATAATTTTACCATAATAGCTAGTAATGGTCAGCCACTGCCACAAGTGGGGTATAAAGAGGTCACCTTTAAGGTGGGGTGGGTAGAATTGAAGGCCCAGGGAATTGTCATTGTTGATATTGACCGACGTGAATGTAACCCCATGATGACCATCAGTACTAATGTCATAGAAAATTGTCTTGCAGAAGTTATTGTCTTGTTGCAACAGGTAGCAGAGACAGCTGGTTACAGTGAACAACGTGCCCTGCAGAAAGAAATCAGAGCCCTAATGCGGAGACAGCAGGTGGAGCTGACTGGTGGTGAAATTGGCCGGGTCACAGTGAGTGATTCAAACCCTATTGCAAGACCCCCCAGGAGTGAAATGTTAATATAGTGTCGGGCAGCCATAGGTCTCAGGGGCAAAGACTATCAGGCCCTAGTAGAACCTGTGTATTCAGATAATAGGCCTACCCTCCTGACAGCCAGAGGGGTGGTTGACGTCCGCAAGGGGAGGGTGCCAGTACGTGTTCTTAACTGTGGGGAGGAAGAAGTCCACCTAACCAAATATGTCACACTGGCCAAGCTGTTTACTGTTTATAACAGCGTGATACAGGCACCCGGGCCCTTAGTTCCGTCCAATACGGCGGAGAACAACGGCTCTGCAGGGCAATCGAAAGATTGGTGTCAAGAATTACATGTGGGCACTGATTCTACTCCATCTCACCAGATACAGGGGGCCTACAGGGTGGTTCACGAGTATGAGCGGGTATTCAGCAAGCACCCCCTTGATTTTGGGCGGGTAAAAGGGATTCAACACCATATTCCCACAGGAGATCACCCACCCATAAAAGAGAGATACCGTCCTGTACCCCAGCTTATTATCAGTGCGCCAAGGAAATGTTATGAGAGATGAAGGAGGCTGGGGTAGTGAGAGACAGCTGTAGCCCCTGGGCAGCTCCATTAGTTCTCGTTAGGAAGAAAGATGGCACCATGAGGATGTGTGTGGATTATAGGCAACTAAACCGCATTACACATAAGGATGCATCCTATGCCTAGGATAGAGGAGTCCTTGGCTGCTTAAAAGTCTGCTAACTATTCCTCTACCTTGGATCTCACCAGTGGGTACTGGCAGGTTCCCGTGGCAGAGGCGGACAAGGAAAAGACGGCCTTCACGACACCGATGGGTCTCTGTGAGTTCAACTACATGCCATTCGGATTGTGTAACGCCCCGGGGACGTTCCAGAGGATGATGGAGTGCTGTCTGGGACACAAAAACTTTGAGACCGTGCTGCTATATCTGGACGATGTCATTGTCTTCTCCAAGACCTATGAAGACCATTTGAAGCACCTGGCCGAGGTGTTTGAAGCTCTGTCCAACTTTGGCTTAAAGGTGAAACCGTCCAAATGCCATCTGCTGAAACCCAAAGTGCAGTACCTGGGCCATGTGGTGAGTGCCAAAGGAGTGGCTGTTGTGAGTTCTGTTTTTGGGCTCCCTCTGGTGGTTACTGGTGGTACTGGGTGACTTGTCTTATCTGGGTCTCTGGGTTCCACCTGTTCCATCAGGATATGGGAGTTTCCTATTTAACCTGGCTTTGCTGGCATTTCCTTGCCGGTTATCAATGTATCCAGTGTGTCTTGTTACCTCTGCTCCCTGCTCCTAGAACCTTCTGGTCAAGCTAAGTTTGGATTTTCCTGTTTTGGTGTTTTGCTTTATTTGGTTTTTAGTCCAGCCTGCAGATATGTGATTCTTTGCTGCTGGTTGCTCTAGTGGGCTGAAATTGCTCCTCATGTACCATGAGTTGGCACATGAGTTCAAGTAATTTCAGGATGGTTTTTTGAAGGGTTTTTCGCTGACCGCGCAGTTCACTTTTGTATCCTCTGCTATCTAGCTTTAGCGGGCCTCATTTTGCTGAAACTGTTTTCATACTGCGTATGTGCTTTCCTCTCATTTCACCGTCATTATATGTGGGGGGCTGCTATTTCTGTGGGGTATTTCTCTGGAGGCAAGAGAGGTCTGTGTTTCTTCTAATAGGGGAAGTTAGATCTTCGGCTGGAGCGAGACGTCTAGGATCATCGTAGGCACGTTCCCCGGCTACTTTTATTTGTGTGTTAGGTTCAGGGTCGCGGTCAGCTCAGGTTCCATCGCCCTAGAGCTTGTTTGCATCTGTGCTTGTCCTTTAGTGATCCCCTGCCATTGGGATCATGACAGTATAACCGGCCCACAAAGTGTTAATTGTATTGGCTGAAGTAGGAGGATAAGTAGTCTGAGGAAGTTTTTTTTTTTTTTTTTTTCTCTCTTTCCCTCAGAGTTTGCTGCCTAGCCTTATTGCAGCCTGGCTACTTCCTCCTCCTTTTAATCTTTGAATGGCTCTGATCCCAGCTGTTTATCATGGACGTCCAGAGTTTGGCTTCCAGCCTGAATAATCTTGCCGCTAAGGTTCAAAATATACAGGATTTTGTTGTACATGCTCCTATGTCTGAACCTAGAATTCCTGTCCCAGAGTTTTTTTCTGGAGATAGATCTCGTTTTCTGAATTTTAGGAACAATTGCAAGTTGTTTCTTTCTTTGAAATCTCGCTCCTCTGGAGACCCTGCTCAGCAAGTCAAGATTATTATATCTTTCCTGCGGGGTGACCCTCAGGATTGGGCATTTGCATTGGCACCAGGGGACCCTGCGTTGCTTAATGCAGATGCGTTTTTTCTGGCATTGGGTTTGCTCTATGAGGAACCTAACCAAGAGATTCAGGCTGAAAAAGCTTTGTTGGCCCTCTCTCAGGGGCAAGATGAAGCAGAAATTTATTGTCAAAAATTTCGGAAGTGGTCGGTGCTTACTCAGTGGAATGAGTCCGCCCTGGCTGCAAAGTTCAGAGATGGCCTTTCTGAGGCCATTAAAGATGTTATGGTGGGGTTCCCTGCGCCTACTGGTCTGAATGAGTCTATGACTATGGCTATTCAGATTGATCGGCGTTTACGGGAGCGCAAACCTGTGCATCATTTGGCGGTGTCGTCTGAACCGTCACCTGAGATAATGCAATGTGATAGAATTCAGTCCAGAAGTGAACGGCAAAATTATAGGCGGAAAAAAAGGTTGTGCTTTTATTGTGGTGATTCAGCTCATGTTATATCAGCATGCTCTAAACGCACAAAAAAGGTTGATAAGTCTGTTGCCATTAGTACTTTACAGTCTAAGTTCATTCTGTCTGTGACTCTGATTTGTTCATTATCATCCATTTCCGTCGATGCCTATGTGGATTCAGGCGCTGCCCTGAGTCTTATGGATTGGTCATTTGCCAATCGCTGTGGGTTTAGTTTGGAGCCTCTGGAAGTCCCTATTCCTTTGAAGGGAATTGACTCTACACCTTTGGCTATGAATAAACCTCAGTACTGGACACAAGTGACCATGCGTATGACTCCTGTTCATCAGGAGGTGATTCGCTTCCTGGTACTGTATAATTTGCATGATGTCCTAGTGCTTGGTCTGCCATGGTTACAAACTCATAATCCAGTCCTTGACTGGAAATCAATGTCTGTGTTAAGCTGGGGTTGTCAGGGGGTTCATGATGATGCACCTCCGATTTCTATCGCTTCATCTACTCCTTCTGAGATTCCTGTGTTTTTGTCTGACTATCGGGATGTTTTTGAGGAGCCTAAGCTCAGTTCGCTTCCTCCTCACAGGGATTGCGATTGTGCTATAAATTTAATTCCAGGCAGTAAATTTCCTAAAGGTCGTTTGTTCAATCTGTCAGTGCCAGAGCATACTGCTATGCGGGATTATGTTAAGGAGTCCTTGGAAAAGGGACATATCCGTCCATCTTTGTCCCCTTTGGGAGCAGGTTTTTTTTTCGTGGCCAAAAAAGATGGTTCCTTGAGGCCTTGTATAGATTATCGTCTTTTGAATAAGATTACCGTAAAATATCAGTATCCTTTGCCATTGTTGACTGATTTGTTTGCTCGCATTAAGGGGGCTAAATGGTTCACTAAGATTGATCTTCGGGGTGCGTATAATCTTATACGAATAAAGCAAGGTGATGAGTGGAAAACCGCATTTAATACGCCTGAGGGCCATTTTGAGTATTTGGTGATGCCTTTTGGACTTTCTAATGCTCCTTCAGTCTTCCAGTCCTTTATGCACAATATTTTCCGTGAATATCTGGATAAATTTATGATTGTGTATTTGGATGATATTTTGGTTTTTTCTGATGACTGGGAGTCTCATGTTCAGCAGGTCAGGAAGGTGTTTCAGGTCCTGCGGGCCAATTCCTTGTTTGTAAAAGGCCCAAAGTGTCTCTTTGGAGTCCAGAAGATTTCTTTCTTGGGGTATATTTTTTCCCCTTCTACTATTGAGATGGATCCCGTCAAGGTTCAGGCTATTTGTGACTGGACGCAGCCTACATCTCTTAAGAGTCTACAGAAGTTCTTGGGCTTTGCTAATTTCTATCGTCGTTTTATAACTAATTTTTCTAGTGTTGTTAAGCCTTTGACGGATTTGACTAAGAAGGGTGCTGATGTTGCTAATTGGTCTCCTGCGGCTGTGGAGGCCTTTCAGGAACTTAAGCGCCGGTTTTCTTCTGCTCCTGTGTTGCGTCAGCCAGATGTTTCGCTCCCTTTTCAGGTTGAGGTTGATGCTTCCGAGATTGGAGCGGGGGCGGTTTTGTCACAGAGAAGCTCCGATGGCTCAGTGATGAAGCCATGCGCGTTTTTTTCTAGAAAGTTTTCGCCGGCTGAGCGGAATTATGATGTTGGTAATCGGGAACTTTTGGCCATGAAGTGGGCATTTGAGGAGTGGCGTCATTGGCTAGAGGGTGCTAGACATCGTGTGGTGGTCTTGACTGATCACAAAAATTTGATTTACCTTGAGTCTGCCAGGCGTCTGAATCCTAGACAGGCTCGTTGGTCACTGTTTTTCTCTCGTTTCAATTTTGTGGTTTCATACCTGCCAGGTTCAAAGAATGTGAAGGCGGATGCTCTTTCTAGGAGTTTTGTGCCTGACTCCCTTGGAAATTCTGAGCCCACTGGTATCCTTAGGGATGGGGTGATTTTGTCTGCTGTCTCCCCAGACTTGCGACGTGCTTTGCAGGAGTTTCAGGCGGGTAAACCTGATCGTTGTCCGCCTGAGAGACTGTTTGTTCCGGATAATTGGACCAGTAGAGTCATCTCCGAGGTCCATTCTTCTGCGTTGGCAGGTCATCCTGGAATATTTGGTACTAGAGACTTGGTGGCCAGGTCTTTTTGGTGGCCTTCCTTGTCGAGGGATGTGCGTTCTTTTGTGCAGTCTTGTGAGGTTTGTGCTCGGGCTAAGCCTTGCTGTTCTCGGGCCAGTGGATTGTTGTCACCTTTGCCTATCCCGAAGAGGCCTTGGACGCACATTTCCATGGACTTTATTTCGGATCTCCCTGTCTCTCAAAAAATGTCCGTCATCTGGGTTGTGTGTGATCGCTTTTCTAAAATGGTTCATATGGTACCCTTGCCTAAGTTGCCTTCCTCCTCTGAGTTGGTCCCTCTGTTTTTTCAGAATGTGGTTCGTTTGCATGGGATTCCTGAGAACATCGTTTCTGACAGGGGATCCCAGTTTGTGTCTAGATTTTGGCGGACGTTCTGTGCTAAGATGGGCATTGATTTGTCCTTTTCATCTGCATTCCATCCTCAGACGAATGGCCAGACTGAACGAACTAATCAGACCTTGGAAACTTATTTAAGGTGTTTTGTTTGTTTGTTTCTGCTGATCAGGATGACTGGGTTACCTTTTTGCCGCTGGCCGAGTTTGCCCTTAATAATCGGGCTAGTTCTGCTACCTTGGTTTCTCCTTTCTTTTGTAATTCGGGGTTTCATCCTCGTTTTTCCTCTGGTCAGGTGGAACCTTCTGATTGTCCTGGAGTGGACATGGTGGTGGATAGGTTGCATCGGATTTGGAGTCATGTGGTGGACAATTTGAAGTTGTCCCAGGAGAAGGCTCAGCAGTTTGCTAATCGCCGTCGCCGCGTGGGTCCTCGACTTCTTGTTGGGGACTTGGTGTGGTTGTCTTCTCGTTTTGTTCCTATGAAGGTCTCTTCTCCTAAGTTCAAGCCTCGGTTCATCGGTCCCTATAGGATCTTGGAAATTCTTAACCCTGTGTCGTTTCGTTTGGATCTCCCGGCATTGTTTGCTATTCATAATGTGTTCCATCGGTCGTTGTTGCGGAAGTATGAGATACCTGTTGTTCCTTCGCTTGAGCCTCCTGCTCCAGTGCTGGTGGAGGGAGAATTGGAGTATGTTGTGGAGAAGATCTTGGATTCTCGTGTCTCCAGACGGAAACTCCAGTATTTGGTCAAGTGGAAGGGTTATGGTCAGGAGGATAATTCTTGGGTGGTTGCCTCGGATGTTCATGCTGATGATTTGGTTCGCGCTTTTCATAGGGCTCATCCTGGTCGCCCTGGTGGTTCTCGTGAGGGTTCGGTGACCCCTCCTCAAGGGGGGGTACTGTTGTGAGTTCTGTTTTTGGGCTCCCTCTGGTGGTTACTGGTGGTACTGGGTGACTTGTCTTTCCTGGGTCTCTGGGTTCCACCTGTTCCATCAGGATATGGGAGTTTCCTATTTAACCTGGCTTTGCTGGCATTTCCTCGCCGGTTATCAATGTATCCAGTGTGTCTTGTTACCTCTGCTCCCTGCTCCTAGAACCTTCTGGTCAAGCTAAGTTTGGATTTTCCTGTTTTGGTGTTTTGCTTTGTTTGGTTTTTAGTCCAGCCTGCAGATATGTGATTCTTTGCTGCTGGTTGCTCTAGTGGGCTGAAATTGCTCCTCATGTACCATGAGTTGGCACATGAGTTCAAGTAATTTCAGGATGGTTTTTTGAAGGGTTTTTCGCTGACCGCGCAGTTCACTTTTGTATCCTCTGCTATCTAGCTTTAGCGGGCCTCATTTTGCTGAAACTGTTTTCATACTGCGTATGTGCTTTCCTCTCATTTCACCGTCATTATATGTGGGGGGCTGCTATTTCTGTGGGGTATTTCTCTGGAGGCAAGAGAGGTCTGTGTTTCTTCTAATAGGGGAAGTTAGATCTTCGGCTGGAGCGAGACGTCTAGGATCATCGTAGGCACGTTCCCCGGCTACTTTTATTTGTGTGTTAGGTTCAGGGTCGCGGTCAGCTCAGGTTCCATCGCCCTAGAGCTTGTTTGTATCTGTGCTTGTCCTTTAGTGATCCCCTGCCATTGGGATCATGACAAGTGGCCCCAGACCCCGACAAGGTCACGGTGATAAAGGATTGGCCGCAGCCCGGTAACCTCCACGAAGTCCGAAAGTTCCTCAGGTTGGTGGGCTACTACCGGAGGTTTATCAAAGACTTCTCCAAGAAGGCCGCATCGTTGCAAGACCTGTTGGTGGGCCAACCCAAGAAACCCAAGGGTAAGAATACCCCATTTGATTGGAACGACGGACTGGAAAAATCGTTCACCTGCTTAAAGTCGGCGCTGACGGGAGAAGAGGTACTAGCCTACCTTGAATATGACTAACCGTTTGTATTGTATACGGATGCCAGCAACGTGGGGCTGGGAGCTGTGCTGTCCCAGGTCCAGAAGGGCAAGGAAAGAATAATCGCTTACGCCAGCAGGAAACTTCGCCCCACTGAAAGGAACCCTGACAACTACAGTTCCTTTAGGAGTTCCTCGCTGTCGTTTGGGCCGTGACGGAGAGGTTCAAGCACTACCTGGCCTCAGCGAAATTCACCGTCTTCACGGATAATAATCCGCTAACGCCCTTGGACACAGCAAAACTTGGTGCCTTGGAGCAGCGGTGGATGGCCCGGTTGTCAATTACGACTTCACCATCAAGTACCGGGCGGGGCACAAGAATGCGAATGCCGATGCATTGTCCCGGATGCCTCACCTGCCTGAAACGGGGGAAGATCCAGAAGCATTTGAAGAGGTAGAGCTGCCCGCTTTCCATCGCCCCAAGTCAACCCAGTGTTCCCATTAGGTGGAGAACAGGCACAGGAATCAACAGGGCGCCCCGTTGGATCCCCTGCCCCATCACGGGTGGCTGAGAACCAGGATGGCGACCCTGCGGTCCGTCGGGTGAAAGAGCTCCTGATGCAGGCAGGTTTGCATCTCGGCCCGGATGATCCACGAGAGGCATTACAGTTGTGGAAGGAGAGGGGCAAACTGTTTATCCATGATGGCAAGCTGTGCCAGAGGAGCATCGACCCACGCACTCATGAATTGGTATGGCAGATCGTGGTCCCAAGACAAGATGTGCCAATGGTCATAGGAGCGTACCACGATGGGGCAGGACACTTCGGATGGATGAAGCTGGAGAGGCTACTCCGTGGGAGGTTCTACTGGATTGGCATGAAGAAAGCCATCGAGAAGTGGTGTCGAGAGTGTGGCCTCTGTAGCCTACACCGGAAGGATCGTGACAGCCAACGGGCTCCCTTGCAGACCATCATCACCAAACGGCCGCTCGAGTTGGTCACGCTGGATCACGTAAAGCTAACATCTAGCCGGTCAGGTTATATCTACGCTCTCACCATCGTGGACCACTACTCTAGATTCCTGGTAGTCGTGCCGGTCAAAGATCTAACGGCTAGAAAGTTACCAGACTTGGTAGACATGTACAACCACATCCCGGTGAATTCCACCAACTGCACCCCAGCGTACCTGATGCGAGGAAGGTCTAGCAAGCTACCCGTCGATCTGGACATGGGGGTCCTGATCCCCGAAGATATATCGCCAGATGCGGATTGGGATACCGAGAGGCAGCAAAGGTACCACAAAGTACAGGAATGTGTAGAAAGATGTCTCGCCCAAGCCCGACAAAAACAAGAAAGGGACTACAACCAGCATGCTCCCGCGACTCCCTTGTCACCCGGTGAGCAGGTACTCAAACGGAAGAGGAGACTACACAAGCGGAGCCGTATACCATTCTGCCTTCTGATTTTGACAATACGAAGGTCTGTCTCATCAGCAAAGACGGAGGGGAAACCTCAACGGCAATTTCCAGAGACCACCTTAAAATATGCCCTGATACGCTGAGAGATGGGGAAATAGACCCCGGGACTTCTCCGCCCGTGGAAGAGGAGAAGATGATACACACTGTTCTTGGCGATTTTCCCCAGTTTGGACTCAAATAAATCAGGCTATTGTAGTACCTGTCCTAACGTTTCGTCAGCTGACCCCACCAGAAGATGCGGTGCCAACAGTTGAGCCAGCAAGCCCTCCCTCTGCTATCGGTGAATCTGCCATGCCCACCATTAGTAGTGGCAGCTCTGAGGACTCCAGCATGCCAGTGCTTCCCAGACTCACTAGAAGTGTAGCTAGAGGACAGTGCACTACACTAGCAATAGCAAGCGTAGCGGGCCCTGTCAGGCCAGTAGCGACCCCTGCGCTGCAGAGGTCTACGTGTAGCACCAAGAATCAGACTCCACTTCGCTATAAAACTTGGAGATATTAACGATAGTTGCTATTTGGTTGAAAATGTTTGTGTAAATATCTGTGTTACAGGTTCAAAAATAGACAATGGTGTGATGGACAGTGAATCGCTCCAAAACTTTCACAGGGACCCCTTTGTTTACCCGGGGTCCCTGCTGTTCCATGGTTGCACCTACTGAACTGGGAGTCATGAACTGTGCATGACAAACCTTTTGCAACGTTCAAGCGTCCTCACCTTCCATAACGGAAAGCACTGTTATATTTACTTGTTCATAGTATTTAAAAATTGTGTGTGTTTTCTATTAACATGTATTGTTATTCTTCTTTTCCCAGGACGGGAGAACTGGATTTAACCAGGGGGGAGTGCAGCGCCCCAGAGTCCTGGTCGTTGCAGTAATGTCGCTCTGCCACTAAGGGGAGTGATGTTATGTCTGATTGCACTAAATGAGTTTACCTGACCAGGTATCACAGTCACACATTACACTTCACACTCCGGCCACCAGGGGGAGCAAAAGGCTCTATGTATTAGGCCACTCTCACACTCTGGTAAAACTGGGGGTTGGACAGGAAGTTAGGGAGAACGCAGCCTGGGAGAGCTCCAGGGAGGACCTGTCAGGGGTGGGTTCCTGGCAGGTACCTAGCAGAAAGGACAGAACGTGATGGAGCCACGCCTGCACTACCTTGCGGCGGCATCCTAAGGAAGGACACGAAGTGAAGGATATTGTGGAGAAGTGAGAAACGAGATCACAGCACAAAGGAGAACCAGTAGGAGTCGTGCCCCGAGATCGACAACATTCTACTGAGGAGCCTAGCCGGTGGCTGGAACACTGAGGAAGTAACTGACTCCAAGCATTACTTCAAACAGCGGCAGGACAGTTGATTACAGGTTGGCTGTCTACCTTAAATCACCTAAGCAGACATAGGGGGCAAACGTGGAGAGGGGCGTCTCTAGGGTCCCAGAATAGCTCCGAGCCTACCCGTCATACGGTTGCGTCCTATCCAGATAAACTTGGTGGACGGAGAAGAGAAAGAACTGATACGAAAGTTGTGAGGACTATCCCGTGGTGCTCAGCAGGGAAGGACTACAACACACAGGTGCTAGTTGGTAGGCATTGATTTCCACCTGCAAAGGGAACTCTGGATGTGCCTTTGGACCAGCCGGTCTCAGCCAGCCCTGTTAGCAGAGCTCTGGATTGCGGATCCCGAAGTCTTCAGTAAAAAGGTAAAGAGACTGCAACCCTGTGTCCTCGTTATTCCTCGCATCTTGTACCATGCACCACCACCTTTCATTGGACGCCCCTTAGCAGGGTCATGGACCGGGTCTAGCCACCGTGACAACCCCGGACCGAATACCCCACAGCCCTGCGTCTGGGGGCACTCCAGTAGCCCTTACCAAGAAGGGAGCAAATGCCAAATTGTGGTCGGAGGTCTCCAAGGCCTTCCTCTCTATCAAGTCCCACTTTGCTAGCGCTCCTATTCTTCATCGCCCTGATGTAGATAAACCTTTTATAATGGAGGTGGATGCCTCATCTGTTGGTGCTGGAGCAGTCCTATTCCAAAAGGATGATCAAGGTCGGAAGCATCCTTGCTTCTTTTTCTCTAAGACCTTCACACATTGTGGACTTATTATTCAGTGGACTTATGATTCAATAAAGGTTTGCACCTTTAATCCTTCCTGGCTTTCATCATTACCAGCCTAGCACTCATCACTAGACCGCATTCATCCTTTCATTATTTCTCCTTAGTAGCACACCTGCAACATTAGCAGAACTTATCATGAGCTTTAGAGTTATATTATCAATGTTTGGTTCTGGAGTGTAGACTGCTATCACTTTCTTTGCAAATAAAGATAACAGGGCATTTGAGCAAGCACACAGCTCAGGAAATTCAGGGTCATTATTGGAAGAACTGCTCTGGAAGCAGCCAATGATGGGGATTGATAATTATACTGTAACAGCAGATATATCTGCTGTATAGAAATCAACGGTAGGAGAAGGTGGCTGAAGGTGGATTTTAGGAATGATCTCCTTTCCGTGAATCTTACTGCTACAAATTACTGTGCACACTTAGGCTATGTTCACATGCTCGATAATGATTCATTAGAACAGATCCAGCAGCAATCCGTTGGAAAAAAAGTTGGGCAGACACTACATTTTAGTCCTTTTAAAAAAATTATCTCTGCTGGATCCGTTTTTTAACACTAAAGGCTATGGAAAACAGATTCATTAATAAGCTAAATGTTTTCTCACATTTGTAACTGATCCAACAAGCAAAGCAATGGATCCTTTACAAATTAAAGCAAAACAGATGGTTAATTAACAGATCCAATTTCCATAGAATTCAATGTTAGAAAAATGGATCAAGCGGAGATCAGTTTTTTAAAAGCACTAAAAAGTTGTCTGCACAACCTTTTGTCAAAGCATTGCTGCTCGATCCATAATCATAAGTCATTACTAGACATGTGAACATAGCCTTCGATGGGCACTGGTGGACAAGCTCCTTAGAAATAAATTGTATACTATGTAAGATAACATCTACAACAGTAGGTGAAAGAACTAAAGAAAGCAGATGTAAAAAGCCAGACAATGCAAAGTTGCCTATTTTCATGCTGTTTAACTGAAGCAATACCAACTCAAGCAGAATCGATTCTGAACAAATACATTTGATGCAACTGAATTTCCAAGCCAAATTTGAGCTAATTTGTCAAATTTGACAATGCTGGGAGATGGAGAAAGCAACACATAAAAACAGACAAATGTAAAATAATGGGAAATAATGTAAGAGGGGATAGCTGTGCAATATAAATCAGCAAGAGGAAAATTCTACAAATGGCAATAAAGGTAAATCCTGACGAAGCCCTCTATTCAGTGTGTTGTGGCTATATACATACAGCTTGCAGTAGACAACTCCTGCAGATCTGAGTACAAAATTTTATTTACCAAACATATATGTAGAGCAGCGAAGGACGGTAGCCACGGGCGAGGCACTGGTCTCTTCCTTTCACGACCCGGTGCGTCGTGAAAATGAAACTGTGGGCCCTGGCTGGGTGTTGGAGTTGGCGCTGTGAGGGCCTTGGGCCAGTGCAGGCTGCCTGTGGCCGATGGGGTTGGTTTGACAGGACCATAAATTTCGAGTTCAATAAAGGAGACTTCTATTCTAGAGCACAGTCTTTACTGAACAGCAACTTGGTAAGTGTTATATGCAATGCAAAACAGGTACAAAGTCTTATGGATGTGTCCTTCACAGTTCAAAGCATTTTCATACACACAGTTTCCTTCCAATGTAGTCTACTCCAGGGCTAGTGAAGCACAATATTTCACCCTACTTTGTCACAGCCTGGCTTGTCACTCTGGTCCAATCAGCAAGTCTCTTTATCTACTCGGCAGTTTCTTATTCTATTTCTTCCATTACTGGCACCTTGGATTTACCACTCATGACCCCACCAGTCCCACTAGCTCACTCTTGTTAAGATCCGCTACCTTCGGCGTTTAGCAAACTCAGAGTTTCTTAAGACACGTCATCCTATTCAAAGACCCCTTTTCTGTGGAAGGCCATTCGGTCAGTTCTTTGGTCACTTTAAAGTCATGCTGCTCTCTTGTCCCTTAATATCCTTCTCAGTAGTTCACCTACAACGACAGCACTGCTCATAAACACTTCCTACTTGATTATGAACTTTTCCTTTTCTGACTAACTAAAGGAAGTATGTTGTGAATTCCGCTCTTGGGCTCCCTCCGGTGGTTGTAAGTGGCACTTTTGTGAGTTCTGCTCTTGGGCTCCCTCTTGTGGTTTCTAGTGGTATGGCTGCTCCTTGGAGTTAGCTGGCATCAGCTGTCTCCACTTATCGTCTCTTCTGCTCCGCTATTTAAGTCTGGCTCTTTCTTCAGCCTGTGCCACTTGTCAATGTTTCCTGGCTGGATTCACATCTCTGCTTGGATTCTCCTGGTTTCCTGACCAGTTCTGCAAAGATAAGTTCTGGCTTTGCTCATTTCAGTCCACATGTTGTGGACTTATTGTTCTGTGCATTCTATATTTGTCCAGCTTGTCAGTATGGATTATTTCTGTTAGCTGGAAGCTCTGGGAAGCAGATTTACCCTCCACACCTTTAGTCAGGTGTGGAGATTTTGTAAACTCTGTGTGGATTGTTTTGTAGTTTTTATACTGACCGCACAGTATCCTTTCCTGTCCTATCTATCAAGCTAGACTGGCCTCCTATGCTAATATCTGATTTCATTTCTGCGTATGTTATTTTCCCCTCCTCTCACCGTCAATATTTGTGGGGGGCTATCTTTCCTTTGGGGATTTTCTCTGAGGCAAGATAGGTTTCCTGTTTCCATCTTTAGGGGAAGTTAGATCTTAGGCTGTGCCGAGGGTCTAGAGAGCGTCAGGTACCCCCCACGGCTATTTTTAGTTGCGCTGCTAGGTTCAGGGTTTGCGGTCAGTACAGATACCACCTCCTTCAGAGCTTGTCTCATGTTGTTCCTAAACCACCAGATCATAACAGAAGTAGTCTCTTTCTCTAACACTAAGCCCCTCCCACTGTGGGCTAGTCCCAAACATAAACTCTATCTTACTTTAACTTCACTATCTAATAACAGTCAACTATCTATACTACCTATCTTATGTTATAATCCCTAAGCTATGTGCTACCACTATGATATCCTACACTGTACACAAATAATACTATACATCACCCTTACATTAGCTATACACTATACATATTGCACTTCACACGACACAAAATATACAAAGACGCAAGACATAATACACATTACAATGTGATTGGCATCTTAAGAGGTAGGAATGCGTCAGTCCAGTCCACACCTCTTATATATATAATGGAAAATTATCTCCCCACCATCTCACACAATCGGTACTTCGTAGAGAACAGAGTATCACCAGAATTTTTTTTTTCTCTCTCTGGGAATGTCACAATAAAACTTGCTAACCTCTAACAATCTCAGAACTAATGTGTCGAATAGTTATTTATTCAAAATTAAAAATATTACCAAACCATACAGATAGGAAATATGCATTAAATTTTTCCACTTCCTACCTGCACAATGTTTCCACGATTCACATCGTTATTCAAAGGACCATTCCCAGTAGTAGTTTCCTCGGTGTCTATGAGATTCTCTGTGGGGACGTTCTGCACTGGTTTCAGATAAGCGATTTCATTCTGCTTGGAGTCCAGAGTCACACACACATCATATGAGAATGGGAAAGGTAAACTGGTATCACTGATCTCAGAAGGACATCCCAGGGTGAACTGAGGATACACATTTCTACTATATGCCCCATAACTTGTAGGGGTACTTGATTTTCTGCATTTTAATCCTATGGTGATCAGTACAGTTACAATGAACAAAACTGAAATAAGACCAATGGAAACCACCAAGTAGAAAGTTAAATTTGAAGAAGTATTTGAAATATTAGGCTGTCTTTTAATCTCTGGAACAACTTGTTGAAAATTTTCAGCCATAACTAATTGTATTGACACTGTACATGACAAAGATGGGACCCCATTATCCTGCACCAGAACCACAATCTTTTGTCTTAGGGTGTCTGAGACCTGAATGTCACGTCCAATTTTGAGTTCACCAGTATATTGGCCAATGGTGAAATAAGAAGGATCCGGGACTTGCAGTAAGTGATAGGAGAGCCAGGCGTTGTGTCCAGCGTCAGCGTCCACTGCAATCACTTTGGTGACTAGATAACCTTTCTCAGCAGAGTGAGGAATAAACTCAAATAATGCAGATCCCTCAGTGTCTGGTGATGGGTAGAGGATCTTCGGAGAATTATCATTCTTATCAATGATACATATCCTCACCGTGACATTACTGCTTAGAGGAGGAGATCCACTGTCTTTAGCCATCACTTGGAACTGAAATTCCCGCAACTGTTCATAGTCAAATGATCTCTGGGCGTAGAGAACTCCAGTTATAGAATTAATGGAAACATAAGATGTCACAGGAATATCTTCTACATTGCTGTTGAGAATGCTGTAACTAATCTTCCCATTTTCATCACCATCAGGATCTGAGGCTCGGACATTGTGTATTGATGTACCTGGTTGGTTATTTTCTCCAATATACAGAACATATTTCATCTTCTCGAAAACTGGAGCATTGTCATTCACATCTGAGATATTGAGCTGAATGGTTTTGTTGGTGGACAGTGGAGGAGATCCGCCATCCATACATTGTATGGTGACATTGTAGGAAGGATTTCTTTCTCGGTCCATGCTAGCTGCAGTTACCAGTTTATAGTAAGTACTAGAAGATGGAATTAGCTGAAAAGCCAAAGTGTCTGAGATGTGACAAACAACTTCACTATTCATCCCAGAGTCCAAGTCCTGGACATTCAGTAATGATACCACAGTTCCTGGTGGTGAGTCCTCTGGAATTGATGCTGAGAGAGATGTGATAGTTATTTCAGGCTGATTGTCATTGACATCTATCACTTGCACTGACACCTTGCAATGGGTTACATGACCTCCACCATCTTTAGCCATTACTGTCATTTCATAGGAATCTGTTGTTTCAAAATCCAAATCTCCTATTACTTTGATGTCCCCATTTAATGAGTCTATAGTAAATAACTGATGAGCATTGTCAGAAATATGACTAAAGGAATAAGCTATTTCCGCATTGGACCCTTCATCTTCATCAGTTGCATTTAGCTGAATTACAAGAGACCCAATAGCTGCATCTTCATGTAATCTTACACGATATGTGTCCTGATTAAACATCGGCAGGTTGTCATTAACATCATGTACAATAATCCTGACTGTAGCAGTGCTTGACTTCTGTGGGTTACCTCCATCCAAGGCTGTTAATATTAACTCATAGTAACTCTGTTTCTCTCTGTCCAGTGACTTTTCCAGAATAATTTCTGGATATTTAATTCCATCTGTTGTAATTTTTTCTCCAAGGCCAAAGTTTTCATTACCGGTCAGTGTATAACTTTGTATGGAGTTGGTGCCTAAGTCTGGATCTTGTGCATTTCGTAAAGCAAAACGAGCTCCCAGTGAGGTGAGCTCACTGATTTCTACTTCAAAATATTTGTCTGCAAATATCGGTGAGTTATCATTCACATCCTGGATTTCTATGGTGATTGTGTAAAAAGTCAAAGGATTTTCAATTACAGCCTCCAGGTTTATAAAGCAGTTTGGTTTATTTCCACATAACATTTCTCTATCAATTCTGTCTGATACAAATAAGTCTCCATTTTCCAAATTAATGCTGAAATATTGTTTTCTTTTTGCTTTTGAAATTAGTTGAAATTTTCTATTTGCAAATTCATCCACATTTAATCCTAGATCTTTTGCCACATTCCCAATTACAGATCCTTTCTTCATTTCTTCAAGTACTGAATATTGTAACTGGCCATAGGTATCACTGATAAAGAAGAAAATAATGGAAAATAACTGATATATCTGCTGCCATTGTTTTTTCCTGTTTCCTGCTGTATGATTCATTGTCAGAAAGATATGATAAAAAAAGTTTCCTCTGTTGTAATCCACAATAAGGGAATATTATTCCATAAAATGGGAATTCACCAATGAAGAATGTTTTGGTTGTCCAGACTGCAGGGTGTCCTCCAGAAAAATATCTGTGCTTTCTTATACTCGGCTCTGTGAGATTGTAGTGATTTTAGTTGATTTTCTTTCTTTTGTTGGTGGAAAAAATTGATAAGCAGTCTTATACTGCCGCTTAGTGTTCAAAAATACTAACTGCTACTGTCCTGCAATATGACTTTGCAACTAGTTTGTGTCAGCTTTAATTCATAATTCATCATATTTTAAGTGAAAATAAAATATATCAATATAATAAATGCAATAAGATTGTGCAACTAGTTTGAAAGTTTCAGTTTTGCATTTTTAATTTTCTTTGATAAAATATGTAAATATTTTAATTAACCTAAAAATATATAATTCTTGTTAAAAAGTATATCAATATAATAAAACATGATAGGAGTATGTAACAAAGTTTTTTGCTTAATTTTCTTATATTTTGAAACAAAACAGTTTTCTTTAGTCCTAACTAGATGTGAGCGAATATGTTCAGAAAATGATCGCCGAACAAAAATTCTGCAAAAATATGGTACATATGGTACATTTGGATTCGTGATCGGTAACACAAGCATTTTTTTTAAAAAAATCAGTAAAAGTCGGTAACATAGGTAAAAGATAGAATAAAAGCCAGCAATTCATGAGCTGCATACAGTAAAGTGACAGGTTAGAATAGAAAAGATAGATTAGGCATATACACATAGAATACATATATATATATATATATATATATATATATATATATATAGATGTCAATGACACACACATATGTATATGTATTTGTATTGCATAGATAGATAGAAAAAAAAACGGCAATTCAGCTGCCGCATAGTGTAAAATCACAGCAGGAGCCAACAGGATAGAAGAGATGGATTACACACAGTAAATACATATAGAATAGGTAGATATATAGATGTCAGTGACAAATGCAATTAGCACAATGTGTGTGCAGCTTACTGTATATATATATAACAATTATTTTTCTGAAAAAAATGGCGTGGGCTCCCGCATAATTTTCATAACCAGCAGAGAGAAAGCCGATGGCTAGTTGCCGATGTTTATAGCCTGGAAAGGGGGTAATACCCATGGAGCTTCCCAGGCTATTAGTATCAGCTCACAACTGTATACTTAGCCTTTACTGGCTATTAAAATGGGGGACCCTAAAAAAGTGACGTAGGTTTCCCATATAATTAATAATAAACAAAGGCTTTGCAGACAGCTGCATGACGATTTTAATAGTCTAGGAAGGAGCCATGGATACTAGCCCAGGCTAAAAACTTCAGCTCTTAGCCGCCCCAGAAGAGGCGCATCTCTAAGATGCGTCAATTCTGGCACTTAGCCTTGCTCTTCCCACTTGCCCTGTAATGGTGGCAAGTGGGGTGATAGTTGGGGGTTGATGTCACCTTTGTATTGTCAGATGACATCAAGGTCCGAGGTTAGTAATGGAGAGACATCAATAAGACACCCCCATTACTAACCCCATATTCACATTGTATAAAAACAGACACCCAGAAAAAAGTTATTTCATTGAAACACACAGACTAGTTTAACTCACTGCACCTATGTGACGTCGGCACTCGTGCACTGACATCAGAAAGTTGAATTGAGTTCATTGGACATGAACCCACAGAACCTGTCAGACTGGCTAATTGCAGAATTGGCATATCTTAGAGATACATCTTTTTTGGGGAGGCTAAGAGCTGATGTTTTTAGCCTTGGGAGTGAAGTATCCATGACCCCTTCCTCTATGCTATTAATTTCAGTTGTCTGCATAGCCTTTGCTGGCTATTAATTATAGGAGGACCCCACATCATTTTTTGGGGGTCCTCCACTTTAATAGCCAGTACAGGCTAATTATATAGCTGTGAGTTGATATTAATAGCCTGGAAAGCTCCATGGTTATTACCCCCTTCCCAGGCTATAAACATCGTCCCCCAGCCATCAACTGTACATGTACAGCAAGCTGCACACACGCTGTACAATTTGTATATGTCCCTGACATCTGTATAACTCTCTATTCTATGTGTATTTACTGTACATAATCCATCTCTACTATCCTCTCAGCTCCTGCAGTGAATTTAGAGTACGCAGCAAATGAATTGCCGGCCCCAATAAGATCTTCTGCTATGGGACGCCTTGATTTCTTTGTGCGCCCCTACCCACGAGGATATACCGAATGCCCCAACTATATGGTCTGTGTCTTAAGATTTATGAAATAAAATGTACTTTTTGTGGGACAACCCTTTTAAGTTTGTTTCCATATTAGATCATAAGGAAAAATATCCTCAATTATACACATTATTTTCAATAAATATCAAAATTGACCTGCAACTTTGTGCAAATTTTACATTTTGGCCCTCTGTGTATTTGAGTTTGACATCACTGCACTACACCGATGCATCTAGCCTGTGCCAGTCGCACCGGTTGCACATCAGCTACAGAGTTCAATATAAACTTATCACTCTCACCCACAAACTGCTCCTAAGTTTAACACCACTCTGCTTCTCCTCCCTTGTCTCATTCTACCACACTACCTGTGCCCTCTGTTCACCTAATTTAATCTAGACAATCTATCACGTCACTCCTTATTAAATCAGGTGCTCAGAGAAGGGATGCCACCCTAATGACCTAAAACTAACATGTGCTGTGCCAATTGTTGGGAATGTACTACCGAGGACAATTTGGTCAATTCCCAATTCCAATACTCACAGTTTTAAGCGTGGCCTAAAAACGCATTTCTTTAGACTGGCCTATTGCCTCTCCTTACTTATATCACTAAACCCATTTTGCTCCAGTGGATGGCAAGGGCTGCATGAGGTGGCATCTCCTCCTCTTCCTCAACCTTAACATAACACACAGTACAATCCTCAGTGGTGGCACCCTATTACCCTTATTTCCTCCCACGTCACAACTCTCCAACCGCTCAATTGAATGTGGTAAACCACAGATGGATCTAGTCTGCAGAGCTGTTCACACATTGTATTCCATGGGCATCAGAACTCTACCCAAAGATTCACAGAATCCAGAAGAGTAAATCATCTACACCGATTCACAAAATGATTTCCTGTTGGATCCGGGGCCAGACTAAGTAGGGTCCGAGCAGCATCCAGACCCTTGTTACCAGACGAGGGAGTGGACATGATCCTGATGAGACCAAGACACCTGAGGCGCACATGGACTCTACTGTGCTGTCAGGGCAGGAAAAGGAGGGTAACTGTCAGGGTGAGGATGTCGGAGAACAGAGAGGATGACAATAAGGTTGTAGATCCCACTTAGTGTTACCCCAGACGTACGCAACTGAGTAGGTCAGCAAAGGAGCTGAAGAAAAAGGAATATGAGGAGGTTATGTTGTGGATTCCTGCACAGAGTGATGCAAACATGACAAGCAATGCATCCTGAGCCACAGCTTTGGCTGCGGCTAGCAGTGATTGTGAATCTACAGTTCGCAGGGGTGGCAAGGGTCACCTAGCTTTGGCCTTTTTTGAGATTGCAAAAAGATGACTCAGTAGAAGCAAAAATTGCGATAATTTGACTACTACATGCATGAACCAACAAATGCAAGATCAACATGCGTTGGTCTGCGAATCTCACTGCGCAAAAATGCAGTCTAGACGGCTTCACCAACCACAAGCTGTCCCATCAACCGCATCTGATGCTTCTTCCTCCTCCATCACCATGCAAAGTGTACTCTCACAGGGACACAGAACCACCACTTGTTTACCCTCTACAGTTAGGGTGAGTAAGAGCCCATCAGCTGTTATGGAAGTGGAGAAAACTCTGGCTTTCGTTTCACCTACCACACACCATATCTTTCTCAATCCGACATAACAAATTTTTTGATATGCGATGTGCCAACACGGTGGAATTCTGCTCTGTCATGTTGCAGCAACTGTGGCAGTAGCAACGAGCCCTGGTGCACTATGTACTTTTGCATAGCCTAAGATAACTCAGTACAGACATGGTCCAATCATGCTTCTGGAATGGGAACAGATGAAGGACCTCTGCACCCTTCCACACAGTTTCAAAATGGCTACTAAGAGGGCTAGCACTGAAGATGCCATCATCAGCATCAGTATTCCGGTCATCTATATGCTGGAGCACACTTTGAAAATTCTGCGGGAGGAGGTGGTGGTCCCTGAGGAAGAGGTGGAAACAGAGGAGGATGCGGAAGGGATAACAATATCTCTAAGTTCCTGACTGTCATTGCACAGGCGGGTGCCTTGGGAGGGTGGATTACAGTGATCGAGGGGGGCTCATGGTACCAGATCGAGGGGGGTTCATGAAAGGTATAGGAGCTGGGGAGCAAATGGAGGACAAGGAGGAAGAGGTGTTGGGCACGCAACAATCAGGAGATGAAGAAGATAATGATAATCATTATTTATATATTCCGCAGTGCTTTACAGTTTAACAGTTCATATACAAATCATAAGTCAAAATATTCAAAGGCATAATGAGCTATTGAACCTGTTTTTGTTTTTTTAAATGTTTTTATGAGTCTGTCTTGTTGCACGTGATTTGTTGTTGTTTACATTAATAAAGTTCAAATTTTATATATTTTATATATTTTCCTGGGATTTTCCTATTTTTTAACATGCATCTTTTTCTCTTCTATTTTCTCCAACATTCAAAGTAATACAATAATGAAAGCAAAATAAGACGACCCTGCTCATGAGAGCTTATAGTCTACAATGAAGTAGGGGGAGACACAAAGTACAGGTGCATATTTACAATGATGGTTCATCCAACTTGAGGGAGTGAGGGATAAATAAATAAATGACGTAGTCACCAGCCAGTTTTTGTGGTGCTGTTGGTTGTGGTGGAGTTTAATGGAGGGTTATTCTCAAATAGATAGTGAATGGGCTGCACACACACACACACACACACAAAAAAGGACATTGATTAGGGAACATGATAGGCTGCTCTGAAAAGATGTGTTTTAAGGGAGCACCTAAAACTGTGTAAGTTGTGGACCGTCCTAATTTTTGTGGGTAGAGTATTCCAGAGGATTGGCGCAACGAGGCAGAAGTCTTGGATCTGGCATTTGAAGGTACGGATTACTGCAGAGGTTAGTCAAAAGTCGTTTGCAAAGCATAACGAGCAGGTAGGCCAAAAAACAGAAATGAGGGAGGAGATGTAGGGGGATGCCGCACTGTAGAGAGCTTTGTGGGTGAGGACAAGCAGTTTGAATTGGATCCTATAATGAATGGGCAGCCAGTACCGATTAGCCAGATAGATGACACTGGCTAATGCACTAAGGATGGAATGGAGAGGAAAAAGTTGACAGTGAGGCCAGTTAATAGAGCATTACAATAATCCAGGCGTGAGTGGATCAGGGCAACAGTGATGGTTTTTTTTGTTTCCATGGCAAGAAAGGGGCGTATTCTATAGATGTTCTTTAGGTGTAAGCAGCAAGAGTGGGCAAGAGATTGTATATGGGAGGTGAAGGAAAGATTGATGTCAAGCATAACACACAGACAGCACGCCTGCTGCCTCGGCGCTTTTATGGTGCCAATCACAGATAGGGAGATGTCAGATTTAGGGATATTAGACATCGGGAGCAGATGAAGTTCATTTTTGGACAGGTTGAATTTCAGATAGAGAGTGGACATGATGTTGGAGACTACAGACAGTCACTGGTGTTCTGTAGTACAGTAGGGCTAAGGTCAGGGGATGAGGTGTATAGTTTTGCATCATCAGTATAAAGATGGTACTGAAAGTCAAATCTGCTGATGGTTTGTCTAATTGGGTCCATGAAGAGAAAGAGAAGAGAAGGGGGCCAAGGAATGAACACTGAGGGACCCCAAGAGTGAGAGGAAGACGAGATGAATTGGAGACAATGAACGATACACTGAAGGAGCGGTAAGAAAGATAGTTAGAGAATCAGGAGAGAGCAGTGTCCTTAATCCCTATTGACTGGATCATAGAGAGAAGGAGATGGTGGTCACCGGTGTCATGGTTGGCGGGATGGGACAGAGTGTTGAGTTTTACCCCACCACAAGCATACCATGAACTTGGACCTCATGGATACGCCCGACACAGGACCTCATGGATGCGCCCAACAAATGAGCGCCTTCTTGCTGCATCTGAAACATGAAGCTCGTATTGTTCAGATTAGAAATAATGCTGACTACTGAGTTACTACTCTGTAAGATCCACGATACAAGCGTACATTTTGCCAGATGCTTCCCCACTGGAAAGGATGCACGCATGCTGGAATATCGAAACACGCTTGTAGAAAATCTTAATAGAGGTTTTCCTCAAGACAGCAGTGAGGCACACAGTGTGCATCACAGTTATAGACTCCCAACCCTGGGAAACGTCAAGTTGTCAATGCAAAAATATTAGCAGCAGCAGCAGTGTAAGTTTCAGAAGCAATACCTGTTAGTTTATTCCCACATTTTTTAGACCAACCGATGCACCTGCAGAACAGAGTACAAGTCTGACATGTTGTGAACGACTGTAGAGGATGGTGCATGAGTATCTCGAGCTCAATATCAATGCCATAAGGAGGAATTTGGACCCTTTTGCATTTTGGTCTTCAAAAATTGAAGAGCGGCCTGAGCTTGTCTGTCATGTCTTGGAGGTTTTGTCATGCTCGGTAGCAAACATTCTCTTACAACGTGTCTTAAGCGCTGCTGGTGGTTGTCTGAAGGATAACCTTTGTCATGGCTTCTGTGCATTCTGTTGCTATTGTTGATGATGTTACAAGCAATTTAGTGAAATGTGGAGACTCCAAGTTGGGTCTCCATCTGGTGGTGGAAGGTTGGGTCTCCAGCCTGTGGTGGAAGGGGTGTCAGAGCCCCATTATACTATTTTTACACTGGGGAAATTAATGCCACTTTAATGGTGTTTGGCAAACATTTTTTAAATTTGAAGACTCCAAGTTGAGTCTCCAACTGGTGTGTTGCCTGTAATGGAAGCTGTGTCAGAGACCATTATACTATTTCTACTGAGGGGAAATTGAGGACACTTTAGTGGTATGTGACAATAATTTTTTGAAATATGGAGACTCCAAGTTGGGTCTCTTTCATATGTGTTGCCTGAATTTGGCAGGGCTTTCAGAGCACCAGTCCTATACCTGTCACTTATCCACCTGTTACTGATAAATGTTTTAGCTAGAAATGCTGGTCCAATCCCTGTCTCAGGCCCTATTCCATGCATCCATGCTGCACAATTATACTATTTGTACTCTGGGTCAATTGATGCCACTTTTCCTGCTGTCTGCCCCTACTTTGAGCTATTTTGGCAGTTTTTTTTGTTTGTTTTTGCTCTTCTCTGCAGACGTAGATTCACATATGTGTGGTTTGCTTCTAAATCAAAGGCTCAAACTATAAATCATCAAAAAAGCAAACATATTGGTAGACAGAAATATGACAATAATAAAAGGGAGGATGTAAACGGTCTTGCGTTGTCTACGTTGGCATGACCATTGAGTCCAGTGATTAGTTGCAGCAATGACATGCTCTTTAGATGTAACGTCACTGCTGCAGTCAGTCAATAAAGAAAGGAGAAGCACAAAGACATAACTCAACCTGTAGAGGGTAAGTAAGGCTGATTTTGGCATTTTTATCAAGCGAATACCACTGACTAGAAAAAAAAGGCTTATAACAAATAAACACTTTAATAATGAGACAGTAGGTGAACCCTCAAGTGTGCAGTACAATCCATAGCAGTACTGCCTAATTCTTTTCAAGACTTATAATCATCTAGGACAGGCAGACCAAAATATAGAATTGGTTACATAAAGTTTACATAAAAAGTATAAATCCAAATTACTTCTGCAGATAAATGTAGAATAATAAAATGGCGTGCCTATTCTGTATCTGTATCTGTATCTAATAAATTAGAAGGCCTTAAAGTTTTTATAAAAGTATATTTTGAACACTCATGCCTGTAAACCAAAAATGTAAAGTAAAACCTTCCATTAGATAAGAAACATGCTGCCGTAGAAATTAAAATAAATACAGAACAGAAAATGTTCTCTATCAACACAACTATAAAACACATATGAATAAGATTTGCTTCATACCTGTGCAATGTTTCCACGACTCAGATCACTCCCAGCAGTAGTTTCCTCAGTGTCTATGAGATTCTCTGTGGGGACGTTCTGCACTGGTTTCAGATAAGCGATTTCATTCTGCTTGGAGTCCAGAGTCACACACACATCATATGAGAATGGGAAAGGTAAACTGGTATCACTGATCTCAGAAGGACATCCCAGGGTGAACTGAGGATACACGTTTCTGTTGTATGCCCCATAGCTTGTAGGGGTGCTTGATTTTCTGCATTTTAAGACTACAGTAATTAATACTGTTGCAATGAAAACAATTGATATAAGAGCGATGGAAACCACCAAGTAGAAAGTCACGTTAGAAGAAATATTGGAAATATTAGGTTGTTTCTTAATCTCTGGAACGACTTGTTGAAAGTTTTCAGCCACAACTAATTGTAATAAAACTGTACATGACAAAGATGGGACCCCATTATCCTTCACCAGAACCACAATCTTTTGTCGCAAAATATCTGTGTCCTGAATGTCACGTCCAATTTTGATTTCACCAGTATATTTGCCAATGGTGAAAAAAGAAGGATCGGGAACTTGCAGTAAGTGATAGGAGAGCCAGGCGTTGTGTCCAGAGTCAGCGTCCACTGCAATCACTTTGGTGACTAGATAACCTTTCTCAGCAGAGTGAGGAATAAACTCAAATAATGCTGATCCCTCAGTGTCTGGTGATGGGTAGAGGATCTTCGGAGCATTATCATTCTTATCAATGATACATATCCTCACTGTGACATTACTGCTTAGAGGAGGAGATCCACTGTCTTTAGCCATCACCTGGAACTGAAATTCCCGCAACTGTTCATAGTCAAATGATCTCTGGGCATAGAGAACTCCAGTTATAGAATTGATGGAAATATAAGATGTCACAGGAATATTGTCTACGTTGCTGTTTAGAATGCTGTAACTTATTTTCCCATTTTCATCACCATCAGGATCTGAAGCTTGGACATTTTGTATTGATGCACCTGGTTGGTTATTTTCTCCAATATACAGAATATATTTCATCTTCTCAAAAACTGGAGCATTGTCATTCACATCTGAGATATTGAGCTGAATGGTTTTGTTGGTGGACAGTGGAGGAGATCCGCCATCCATACATTGTATGGTGACATTGTAGGAAGGATTTCTTTCTCGGTCCATGCTAGCTGCAGTTACCAGTTTATAGTAAGTACTAGAAGATGGAATTAGCTGAAAAGCCAAAGTGTCTGAGATGTGACAAACAACTTCACTATTCATTCCAGAGTCCAAGTCCTGGACATTCAGTAATGATAGGACAGTTCCTGGTGGTGAGTCCTCTGGAATTGATGCTGAGAGAGATGTGATAGTTATCTCTGGGGCATTGTCATTGACATCTATCACTTGTATTGTCACCTTACAATGGGTCACATATCCTCCACCATCTTTTGCTACTACAGTGATTTCATAGGAATCCAATGTTTCATAATCCAAATTTCCTATTACTTTGATGTCCCCATTTAATGAGTCTATAGTAAATAACTGACGAGCATTGTCAGAAATATGACTAAACGAATAAGCTATTTCCGCATTGGACCCTTCATCTTCATCAGTTGCATTTAGATGAATTACAAGAGACCCAATAGCTGCATCTTCATGTAATCTTACACGATATGTGTCCTGATTAAATATCGGCAGGTTGTCATTAAAATCTTGTACAGTAATCCTGACTGTAGCAGTGCTTGATTTCTGTGGGTTACCTCCATCCAAGGCTGTTAATATTAACTCATAGTAACTCTGTTTCTCTCTGTCCAGTGACTTTTCTAGAATAATTTCTGGATATTTAATTCCATCTGTCGCTATTTTTTCTCCAAGGCCAAAGTTTTCATTGCCGCTCAGTGTATAACTCTGTATGGAGTTGGTGCCTAAGTCTGGATCTTGTGCGTTTCCTAAAGGAAAACGAGCCCCCGGAGAGGTAACTTCACTGATTTCTAAATCAAAATATTTGTCTGCAAATATCGGTGAGTTATCATTCACATCCTGGATTTCTATGGTGATTGTATAAAAAGTCAAAGGATTTTCTATTACAGCCTCCAGGTTTATAAAGCAGTTTGGTTTATTTCCACATAATGTTTCTCTGTCAATTCTGTCTGTTACAAATAAGTCTCCATTTTCCAAATTAACACTGAAATATTGTTTGCTTTTTGCTTTTGAAATTAGTTGAAATTTTCTATTTGCAAATTCCTCCACATTTAATCCCAGATCTTTTGCCACATTCCCAATTACAGATCCTTTCTTCATTTCTTCAAGTACTGAATATTGTAACTGGCCATAGGTATCAGTGATAAAGAAGACAATAAAGGAAAATACCTGATAAATCTGCTCCCATTGTTTTCTTCTGTTTCTTGTTGTATGATTCATTGTCAGAAAGATGTGATATAAAAGTTTCCTTTGCTGTAATCCACAATAAGGGAATATTATTCCATAAAAAGGGAAATCACCAATGAAGATATTTATTGTAGTCCAGACTGCAGGGTGTCCTTCAGAAAAATCTGTGTTTTCTTATATCCGGCACTGTGAGGTTGTAATGATTTTAGTTGATTTTCTTTCTAGTCTATTTGGAAAAAATTTATAAGCAGTCTTATACTGCCACTTAGTGTTCAAAAATACTAACTGTTACTGCTTTGCAATAAGATATTGCAATTAGTTTGTAAGAGTCAGCTTTACATTGTTCATTAATTTAGCATGATTGAGTGTTAGTAAAATACATAATTATTATAAATGCAATAAGATTTTGCAACTTGTTTGGAAGTTTCAGCCTTACATTTCTATTTTTGTATGGAAAATATGTTAATATTATATGTAACCCACAAATATATAATATTTATGAAAAAGTAGTTTATCAGAAGTGTATAAAATATTTCTAGATTCATTTAAAATATCACTTCAATAAAACATAATTACAGTATGTAACACTGTTCTTTGTTTCATGTTCTTTTATTTAGAGACTAAACAGATTTCTTTACACTCTAAACATTTTACAATAAAAAAAGAAAAGAAAAAGAAATGCTACCACCTTTAGTGCTCTCTAGTTTATTATCTGGCAAACAAACTTTTTAAACTCATATTTTTTGCATATTTATAATAACACCTAATGTGAGTATTTGCAGGCACATTGCTAAATTAAGCAAAAATCTTTAAAACTAGCTGTGTCTAACCATTCCAGGCTGCTCCAGTTCACTTATGATAATTGAGTATACAGACACAAGACAGAAGAGGCTCACAGCTGCTGCTTTCCAAGGAAACACAATTCCCTATCTGATGTAATATATTTTCCTGTCAGTTGTATCACAGGAGTTAGTGTTTCTGGTATGTCAGGAGTCGTGTGATCTTATCATTATTCAAATCATGAAAAATAGGCTCATCGGTAACTGGAGCTCACATATCACTTACTTGATTTATCATGAGCTCAGAGGGTTGGAAACACTCCTGTGATAAAATAGACAGGAAAATGTGTAACATCAGAAACTATCAGCTGTCAAACCCTGCTGTGTCATCTGTATACTCCCTTATCTTAAATGATTTAAGATTCCCACCATGGCCAGGAGCTATGTATGTGTCATGCTGGGTGAGGGAGCTAAGTGCACAACAACGGAAGAGGGTGAGGGAGCCCAAACACTAGGAAAGGAGGGGAGTGGAAACCCTTAGGCAGATCTGACAACACCCTGTCTGCCCTAAATGTCCCTAAATTGATTCCGCACCTTTTGCCGAACAGGAACCTAATACCTGAATGCCCCTCGCGATAGGCCCTGGATGGGGAGGGAACAGAGTGAGTGCTAGGCAGACCCCACTACCACTAAAGACAATGAAGGATGACGAACGAGGGAATACACTTAGCTTGAGAGGACACAAGAGAGCTCATGTCAACAATCCTCATAAAAGCTCCAAGAAAAAACTGGTCGACTTCTAGCACACACTTCCAACCAGACAGAGGAAAATAGAGCTAACATCAGCACCTAGCTGAAGGGACTTACGACATTTAAACATCCAACAAGGTTGTGTCAATAAGCAGCAGAAGGTGGAGGTCGCTGCTAGGTCCTAAAGAGAGGAAGATATCACTCCATAACAGGGATGCAAAAATCAAGAAGGTATTTTCAAAGCCAAGCGTAATAACCTTCTACAGTCAAATCCAAAATTACTGTCAGTTGCACCTGGCACACTCGTGACATTATATTGACAAATAATACAGATAACAATTATCACAATTATCATCTTATTACTCTGTTATTCAATTCTCATACGGACATAAACAGACAAAACACAAAATTCACTGGTGATGTGGATTCTTTGAACCGTGTTCACAGCCTTTTACCCAGAGGTATGGAGAGATCCAGAAGAGAGATTGCAAGTGCAAAACAGATTGTAAGAATAAAATTTCTCACCTTGCTGCAGCTGGTGTTTTGCATGTCCAATCTCCCAGGAAGCTCCCACATACGGATTCCGAATAGGCTGGTTACATGGCCCCACGTTGGGCGCCAAAACTGTCGTAGCTGTTTGCGTTTTGACCCAATGTCAGATGACAGATCACCAGTGAGGCCAAATCAGGAGGTTACACCCGACATTTTTCAAGTGCGCTTGGAGACAAAGGACACCTCACACATATACTGTTAGCAAGTCACTTTTATCTGATGTAATGCAGCAAAAGGCAGTATTTTATACCATTTACAACAAATGTAACTCTTATGTAATTCATGTAGCCCCCACCATCACCCAGGGTCATACTGACCTTTATTCGTCACCACGTACCAAGAACATGTTGTGGCTGACTATTGAGAACATACAAGATAAGAAGTGTAGTCTCCTTGAAGCGGAGACCATCAGACTACTGCATAAACAGATTCTAGTAATTATAGCAATTAAAGGCAAAAGGCACTTAAAAGCAAACTATTAACCCTTCCATATCACCCCCCTTCTACAAGTGGCCTTCTGACACTCAGGACCTGGTTTCTCATCATGAGAGGAATGGAACAAATGAACCAGCCTAGGGGCATTCACCTCTGATGCTGAAACCTACATCCAACCTTCTGGACCTTAACCCCTACAGTGCACCAAGTACTGCAGGGAATGATGCTGAATATGAGAATAAACAATCTTTGAAATCTGGAACTCCAAATTAGCATCAACAATGATTGGGGGTGGTGGCAGGGGAGAGGACTCATGAGGTTCATCATACGTCTTGAGCAGAGACCTGTGGAACACATTGTCAATTTTAAGGGCCAAAAAGCTGCAGGGTTAATGACGGCGGTTATTTTATAACCAATAAACCTAGATCCCAGTTTCCTGGAAGGGATCTTCAAGTAAGGCATAAAGTCAGTTACTTCCTCGGTGTTCCGGTCACCGGCTACGCGCCACAGTAGGAAGTTGCCGTTCTCGGGGCACGACTCCTACTGGCTCTCCTTTGTGCTTGATCTCGTTTCTCACTTTCCACAATATCCTTCTCTTCTTGTCCTTTCTTAGGATACCGTTGCAAGGTAGTGCAGGTGCGGTTCCGTTGCTTTCTATTCGTTCTGCTAGGCCCCTGTCAGGAACCCACCCCTGACAGGTCCTCCCTGGACTCTCCCCAGGCTGCGTTCTGTTCTAACGTCCTATCTGACCCCTAGTTTTACCAGTGTGAGGAGTGGCCTAATACATAGTGCCTTTTGCTCCCCCTAGTGGCCAGAGTGTGAAGTGTAATGTGTGCTTGTGATACCTGGTCAGGTGAACTCCTTTAGTGCAATCAGACATAACATCACTCCCCTTAGTGGCAGAGCGACATTACTGCAACGACCAAGACTCTGGGGCGCTGCACTTTCACTTCACAGGTGTGCCCTGTCAGGTTTAATAAGTGGGATTTCTTGCCTTATAAATGGGGTTGGAATCATCAGTTGTGTTGTGCAGAAGTCTGGTGGATACACAGCTGATAGTCCTACTGAATAGACTGTTAGAATTTGCATTAAGGCAAGGAAAAAGCAGCTAAGTAAAGAAAAACGAGTGGCCATCATTACTTTAAGAAATGAAGGTCAGTCAGTCCAAAAAATTGGGAAAACTTTGAAAGTGCCCCCAAGTGCAGTGGCAAAAACCATCAAAGAAACTGGCTCACACGAGGACCGGCCCAAGACAGGAAGACCAAGAGTCACCTCTGCTTCTGAGGATAAGTTCATCCAAGTCACCAACCTTAGAAATGGCAGGTTAATAGCAGCTCAGATTAGAGACCAGGTCAATGCCACACAGAGTTCTAGCAGCAGACACATCTCTACAACAACTGTTAAGAGGAGACTTTGTGCATCAGGCCTTCATGGTAAAATAGCTGCTAGGAAATCACTGCTAAGGACAGACCACAAGCAGAAGAGACTTGTTTGGGCTAAAGAACTGTTATGACCTGGTGGTCAGGACAATAATGGACCTGGTGGTTAAGAGCACACGGAATGACCTGATAGTTACTGATAATAAGGACGAGCTCTGGGACGTGGGAACTCTGCTGACCGCAATCCCTAATCCTATCAAACACACTAGAAATAGCCGTGGATTGCGCCTAACGCTCCCTATGCAACTCGGCACAGCCTAAGGAACTAGCTAGCCCTAAAGATAGAAAAATAAAGCCTACCTTGCCTCAGAGAAATTCCCCAAAGGAAAAGGCAGCCCCCCACATATAATGACTGTGAGTAAAGATGAAAATACAAACACAGAGATGAAATAGATTTAGCAAAGTGAGGCCCGACTTACTGAACAGACCGAGGATAGGAAAGGTTACTTTGCGGTCAGCACAAAAACCTACAAAAAGACCACGCAGAGGGCGCAAAAAGACCCTCCGCACCGACTCACGGTGCGGAGGCGCTCCCTCTGCGTCCCAGAGCTTCCAGCAAGCAAGACAACAATAGAAATAGCAAGCTGGACAGAAAAATAGCAAACCAAAGAAATACAAGCTGGAACTTAGCTTCTGCTGGGAAGACAGGTCACAAGAACGATCCAGGAGTGAACTAGACCAATACTGGAACATTGACAGGTGGCATGGAGCAAAGATCTAAGTGGAGTTAAATAGAGCAGCCCGCTAACGAATTAACCTCGTCACCTGTGGAAGGAAACTCAGAAACACCCACCAGAGGAAGTCCATGGACAGAACCAGCCGAAGTACCATTCATGACCACAGGAGGGAGCCCGACAACAGAATTCACAACAAAGAACACAAGGAATGGACATTAGACCAGTGGAAATCTGTGCTTTGGTCTGATGAGTCCAAATTTGAGATTTTTAGTTCCAACCACTGTGTCTTTGTGCAACGCAGAAAAGGTGAACAGATGGACTTTACATGCCTGGTTTCCACCGTGAAGCATGGAGGAGGAGGTGTGATGGTGTGGGAGTGCTTTGCTGTGACACTGTTGGAGATTTATTCAAAATTGAAGGCTTACTGAACCAGCATGGCTACCACAGCATCTTGCAACGGCATGCTATTCCATCCGGTTTGCATTTAGTTGAACTATTATTTATTTTTCAACAGGACAATGACCCCAAACACACCTCCAGGCTGTGTAAGGGCTATTTGACCAAGAAGGAGAGCGATGGATTGCTACGCCAGAGAATCAAGAGAATGCCAAGAGTGTGCAAAGCAGTCATCAAAGCAAAAGTTGGCTACTTTGAAGACCCTAGAATATAAGACATATTTTCGGTTGTTTCACACTTTTTTGTTAAGTATATAATTCCACATGTGTTAATTCATAGTTTTGATGCCTTCAGTTTGAATTTACAATTCAATGCTCCCATTATGTTGTCTGTCTCTTAAGATTTAATAATTTAAATGTACTTTGTTTGTGGGACAACCCCTTTAAATTTGTTTTCATATTAGATGATAAGGAAATACATTTTCAATTGTACACATTTTTTTCAATAAAGATCAAAGTTGGCTGGTGACTTTGTCCAAGTTTTAAATTTTGTCCCCCTGTGTATTTGAGTTTGACATCACTGTGCTGTACCGATGCCTCTACCCTGTGCCATTCGTTGCACTGGTTGCCCATCCGCTACAGAATTCAATATAAACTTATCACTCTCACCCACAATTGCTCCACAGTTTAGCAGCACTCTGCTTCTCCTTCCTCATCTCAGTCTACCACAAACTATCATGGTATATCCAAAATGAGTGGGAAAATGCGAGATTGAGGTAGAAGGGGAATAGGCTTGGTGTTCGACATGTACATGAGTTAGGTGGTAATGCTACTGAAAGCTCAATTGAACAAACGCCATCTCGTCCTATCCAAAGACAACAGAGAACATCTTTTACTGGATGGGCTACTCAACTCCCTTTCTTTGGTAGCCGCACAGCGGTATACCTTGTAGATGAGGGCCAGAAAGAGCATGTGCTCCAGTGGATGGCAAGTGTTGCATCAAGTGGCCTCTCCTCCTCTTCCTCCACCTTAACATCACACACAGTTCAATCCTCAGAGGTGGCACTCCAATTACCCTTATTTCACCCTGCATCACAACTGTCCAAATGCCCAACTTACTGTGGTGTACCACAGATGAGCGAGTCTGCAGAGCTATTCGCAGATTCTATTTCATGGGCATCAGAGTTCTGCTCCAAAGATTCACAGAATCCAGAGGAGGAAAGAATCTGCACCAAAACACTAAATTATTTCCTGTTGGATCCGGGGCCAGATGAAGAAGGGTTCAAGCAGAGTCCAGACCCTCATTACCTGACGAGGGGGTGGACATGATCCTGATGAGACTCAGACACCTGAGGCGCACTCTGACTGTACTGCGCTGTCAAAGCAAGAAGAGGAGGAGGGTGACTGTCAGGGTGAGGAGTGAGAGAACAAAGAGGATGATGAGATTGTAGATCGCACTTAGTATAAAACCAGAGGTGCACAGTTGAGTAGCTCTGCAGAGGAGATGGATGAAGATGAAGACTAGGATGTTACGTTGTTGCTTGCCATACAGACATGGAGTGATGCAAACATGACAAGCACTGCATCCTCAGCCACAAGTCTGGCTGCGGCCAGCAGCTATCCCGAATCTGCACCTCACAGGGGTGACAAGGGTTGCCTAGCCTAGGCCTTTTTTGAGACCACAAAAGGATGACAAAACTCACATTATCTGCCAACTTTGCAAACAGCAACACAGTAGAGGTGAAAATTGCAATAATTTGACTACTAGATGCATGAGCCAGCACATACTGTATGTTAGTCTGGGAATATCACTGTGCAAAAATGCGGACTAGCAGGCTTCACCAACCACCAGCTGTCTCATCAACCTCATCCATCACCATGCTAAGTGTTCTTTCACAGTCACACAGAACCTCCACTTGTTTACCCCCTACAGTCAGGTGAGTGAGATCCCATCAGCTGTTATGGAATTGAAGATGATTGCTGTTTTCATTTCACCTAGCATACCACATCTTTCTCAAAGCACCATAACATCTCCGCCTGCACCTCACTCACGATCCAGCAGTTTGTCATGTTCACCCTACTTCACCCTCTCTTAGCACAGCAACCAGCCCTCGATCCTGGTCCTGGTCACATAAAAGAATGTTTTTTTCCTACACATACCAAAGCTAAGAGCTTGAATTTCACCATCTCCAATCTGTTGGCAATGGAAATGCTGCCTTTCTACCTTTCCAAAAGCTGATGGCCATCGCAACCTTTGTTGTGGCTTCTCTGCATGCTGTTTCTACTGCTGATGTTACAAGAAATTTATTGAAATGTGGAGACCCCAAGTTGTGTCTCCATCTAGTGGATTGCCTGTAGTGGAAGGAGCGTCAGAGCACCATTATACTACTTCTACTCTGCAAAAATTAATGCCACTTTAGTGGTGTGTGGCAATAACTTTTTGATATGGGGACACTCCAAGTTGAATCTCCAACTGATGTGTTGCCTGTAGTGGAAGAGGTGTCAGAGGCCCATTGTACTATTTCTACTGAGGGGAAAGTATCCTTCATGTGTGTTGCCTGCAGCACTAAGCATCCCAGATCAGCATGCCTGCACTTACTTTTAGTCAACTATCTGTGTTACCATCCTTAAATTTTTCTAACATTTGTGGTCTACCAAGCTCATACTTGTGCCTCCTGAGTGTGACTGAGCAAAAAAACATGTTGAGATGTTGAATGAGGTATCAGGGATCCAAGCCCAGCAGGCTTACGTTGGTACGTCACAAACCTCATCTTTATTTAAGCTTAAATCCAAAGCTCTAAATGCAGGCCCAGACCCTGATACTTCATGCATGGTCCATGGCTGACTGCTGCTTTGCCATTATCAAATTTCTACTGTGGGTCAATTGATGACACTTTTCCTAGTGTCTGTCTCTAATAATTTTTGCAAATGTTTGGACTCCAAGTTGGCTCTCCTTTACGTATGTTGCTTAATTTGGCAGGGCTTTCAAAGCACCAGACCTACACCTGTCACTCATCCACCTGTTATTGATAAATGTTTAAGCTAGAAATGTTGGTCCAAGCCCTGTTGCAGGCCCTATTCCATGCATCCATGCTGTGCAATTATACTGTACTTACAGTAAATTTGTACTCTGGGTCAATTGATGCCGCTTTTCCTGCTGTGTGCCCATATTTGAAGTAAATTTGCAGCTTTTTGGTACCCCAAAGGTGTTGTCTATACATTTGGTTTTGCATCTCATTGAATATTGAGATGTTCTTTGAACATTGGGATGTTCACTGAACCGAATCGAACCAAACCTTCAATAGTTTGCTCTTCTCTACTCTCTGCAGATGTAGATTCAGGTATGTGTGGATTGTTTCTCAATCAAAGACTCAAACTATAAGTAAATCATCAAAAAAGCAAATACACTGGTAGACAGAAAGAAGACAAGATAGGCAAAGAGGGATGTAAAAGGTCTTACATTGTCTACATTAGCATGACCATTGAGTCCAGTGATTAGTTGCAGCAATGACATGCTCTTTAGCTGTGATATTACTTCTGCAGTCTGTCAATTAAGAAAGGAGCAGCACAGAGACATAATTCAACCTGTGGAGGGTAAGTAAAGCTGATTTTGTCATTTTTATCTAGCAAATACCACTGAGTAGAAACAAGCTTTGTAACAAAAAAAAAATCTATAATAATGACACAGTAGGTGAACCCTCAAGTTCACTGTACAATCCATAGCAGTACTGCCTAATTCTTTTCAAGACATATAATCATCTAGGACAGACCGAAATATAGAATTGGTTACATGAAGTTTCCATATAAAGAATAAATACAAATTACTTCTGCAAATAAATGTAGAATAATAGAATAATGTGCCAGCTATGTATCTAACATGAATTAGAAGGCCTAAGGGTATGTTTCCACGTGCAGGAAACGCTGCGTGTTTGACGCTGCGTTGAGTCGCAGCGTCAAGCACGCAGCGTCCTGATGTTACAGCACAGTGGAGGGGATTTTATGAAATCCCGTCTCCACTATGCAGCCCTGCGAATCCGGACATGCGGCACGTCTTTTTAGATCGCAGCATGTCCATTTACCTTGCGGCGACGCTGCGGCGCCGCAAGGTAAAACACAGGGCCCTATGCGTGGGGTGCGATGATTCCGGATGTGTGCAATTAACACATCCGGCATCATGGGGTCCCCAGAAGGTGGCGAAGCTTTGGGCGGAGCGAGTTTTCCGCTCCGTCCAAAGCGCCGGCCATCCTGACCGTGGACATGTACCCTTAAAGTTCTTAAAAAGATATATTTTCAACATTCATTCCTGTAAACCAAAAATGTAAAGTGCAAACTTCCATTCGGTAAGAAACATGATGCTATAGAAATTAAAATAAATACAGAACAGAAAATATTCTCTGTCAATACAACTATAAAACGCATATGAATAAGCCTTGAATCATACCTGAACAATGTTTCCAGGATTCAGATAATTGCTGGACGGACCATTCCCAGCAGTAGTTTCCTCGGTGTCTATGAGATTCTCTGTGGGAACGTTCTGCACTGGTTTCAGATAAGCGATTTCATTCTGCTTGGAGTCCAGAGTCACACACACATCATATGAGAATGGGAAAGGTAAACTGGTATCACTGATCTCAGAAGGACATCCCAGGGTGAACTGAGGATACACGTTTCTACTGTATGCCCCATAATTTGTAGGAGTACTTGATTTTCTGCATTTTAAGACTATGGTAATTAATACAGTTGCAATGAACACAATTGATATAAGAGCGATGGAAACCACCAAGTAGAAAGTTGCATTAGAAGAAGTATTAGAAATATTAGGTTGTTTCTTAATCTCTGGAACGACTTGTTGAAAGTTTTCAGCCACAACTAATTGTATTGAAACTGTACATGACAAAGATGAGACCCCATTATCCTTCACCAGAACCACAATTTTTTGTCTTAAGGTGTCTGTGTCCTGAATGTTACGTCCAATTTTGATTTCACCAGTATATTGGCCAATGGTGAAATAAGAAGGATCTGGTACTTGCAATAAGTGATAGGAGAGCCAGGCGTTGTGTCCAGAGTCAGCGTCCACTGCAATCACTTTGGTGACTAGATAACCTTTCTCAGCAGAGTGAGGAATAAACTCAAATAATGCTGATCCCTCAGTGTCTGGTGATGGGTAGAGGATCTTCGGAGCATTATCATTCTTATCAATGATACATATCCTCACTGTGACATTACTGCTTAGAGGAGGAGATCCACTGTCTTTAGCCATCACCTGGAACTGAAATTCCCGCAACTGTTCATAGTCGAATGATCTCTGAGCATAGAGAACTCCAGATATTGAGTTTATGGAAATATAAGATGTCACAGGAATATCGTCTACGTTGCTGTTTAGAATGCTGTAACTTATTTTCCCATTTTCATCACCATCAGGATCTGAGGCTCGGACATTGTGTATTGATGTGCCTGGTTGGTTGTTTTCTCCAATATACAGAATATATTTCATCTTCTCAAAAACTGGAGCATTGTCATTCACATCTGAGATATTGAGCTGAATGGTTTTGTTGGTGGACAGTGGTGGAGATCCGCCATCCATACATTGTATGGTGACATTGTAGGAAGGATATCTTTCTCGGTCCATGCTAGCTGCAGTTACCAGTTTATAGTAAGTACTAGAAGATGGAATTAGCTGAAAAGCCAAAGTGCCTGAGATGTGACAAGCAACTTCACTATTCATCCCAGAGTCCAAGTCCTGGACATTCAGTAATGATACGACAGTTCCTGGTGGTGAGTCCTCTGGAATTGATGGTGAGAGAGATGTGATAGTTATTTCTGGGGCATTGTCATTGACATCTATCACTTGTATTGTCACCTTACAATGGGTTACGTGACTTCCACCATCTTTTGCTACTACAGTCATTTCATAGGAATCCAGTGTTTCATAATCCAAATTTCCAATTACTTTGATGTCCCCATTTACTGAGTCTATAGTAAATAACTGACGAGCATTGTCAGAAATATGACTAAAGGAATAAGCTATTTCAGCATTGGACCCTTCATCTTCATCAGTTGCATTTAGATGAATTACAAGAGACCCAATAGCTGCATCTTCATGTAATCTTACACGATATGTGTCCTGATTAAACATCGGCAGGTTGTCATTAAAATCTTGGACAATAATCCTGACTGTAGCAGTGCTTGATTTCTGTGGGTTACCTCCATCCAAGGTTGTTAATATTAACTCATAGTAACTCTGTTTCTCTCTGTCCAGAGACTTTTCTAGAATAATTTCTGGATATTTAATTCCATCTGTTGTAATTTTTTCTCCAAGGCCAAAGTTTTCATTGTCGCTCAGTGTATAACTTTGTATGGAGTTGGTGCCTAAGTCTGGATCTTGTGCATTTCCTAAAGCAAAACGAGTCCCCGGAGAGGTGAGCTCACTGATTTCTACTTCAAAATATTTGTCTGCGAATATCGGTGAGTTATCATTCACATCCTGGATTTCTATGGTGATTGTGTAAAAAGTCAAAGGATTTTCTATTACAGCTTCCAGGTTTATAAAGCAGTTTGGTTTATTTCCACATAACGTTTCTCTATCAATTCTGTCTGATACAAATAAGTCTCCATTTTCCAAATTAACACTGAAATATTGTTTGCTTTTTGCTTTTGAAATTAGTTGAAATTTTCTATTCGCAAATTCATCCACATTTAATCCCAGATCTTTTGCCACGTTCCCAATTACAGATCCTTTCTTCATTTCTTCAAGTACTGAATATTGTAGCTGTCCATAGGTATCAGTGATAAAGAAGAAAATAAAGGAAAATACCTTATAAATCTGCTGCCATTGTTTTCTTCTGTTTTCTTCTGTATGATTCATTGTCAAAAGAATGTGATATAAAAGTTTTCTCAACTGTAATCCACAATAAGGGAATATTATTCCATGAAAAGGGAATTCCAGACTGCAGTGTGTCCTCTGTAAAAATAGTTGTGCTTTCCTATATCCGGTACTGTGAAATTGTAATGATTTTAGTTGATTTTCTTTCTCTTGAAGGTGGAAAAAATTGATAAGCAGTCTTATACTGCCGCTTAGTGTTCAAAAATACTAACTGCTACTGTTCTGCAGTAAGATTTCGCTTTAGCTTTACATTCTTAATTTAGTCATCATGATTTAGTGATGGTAAAATATATCAATATAATAAAAAAAATATATTAAAAAATAGATCATAAGTAGTGGATAATCTAGTTATAAATTTCCTTTAAATATCAATAAAATAAAGTATAAAGGCAATATGTAATAAACAGTTCTGTTTCAATACTTACATTTTTACAAAACATTTTTCTTTAATATCTAAACATTTCACAATAAAGCAACAATAGAAAATCAGCCATTGCCAACTACATTGCTCTCTAGTTTAATGGTAACCTGATTATATATTTAAGTTGACATTTTTTGCAACTTCATAATACTTATGGTCAATATTTGCATTGACTTTTTTAAGTAACTAGTGAAAGGAGTTAATAAAAGAAGTTGATTAGTATTAGTTGAATATACTGAATTGTACAGATAACCAATTGTTATAAATCTTTATAAATTAACCCCTTCACCCCAAAGCCTGTTTTCACCTTCCTAAACAGGTCAAATTTTACAATTCTGACCAGTGCCACCTTAAGTGGTAATAACTCTGGAACGCTTCAACAGATCCCACTGACTCTGAGAAAGTTTTCTCATGACATATTATACTTTATGATAGTGGTAAAAAAACATTTGATATGACTTGCATTTATTTGTGAAAATATTGGAAATTTAGCAAAAAATTGGAAAATTTTTCAAACTTTTAATTTTTATGCCCTTAAGTTAAAGAGTTATGTCACACAAAATAGTTAATAAAAAATATTTCCTTCATGTCTACTTAACATCAGCACAACTTTTGAAACATCATTTTATTTTTTCCCCAAAATTTACAAAGCCATTTTTAGGGACCACCTCACATATCAAGTGACTTTGAAGGGTCTATATGACAGAAAAAAACACAAAAGAGACACCATTCTAAATATGTCACCCCTCAATGTGTTCAAAGCCCCATTCAAGAAACTTATTAACCCTTCAGGTGCTTCACAGGAATTAATGGAATGTGGAAGGAAAAAAATGAACATTTAACTTTTTTCACAAAAATTTTCACAAGGGTAACAGGAAAAAATGGTCCAAAAAATGTGTTGTGCAATTGCTTGAGAATATGTGGGAGAAAACCACTGTTTGAGCGCACAGCAGAGCTCAGTATGGAAGGAACGCCATTTAACTTTTTGAATTTAAAATTTGCGGGAATAATTAGCTGATGACATGTCGCATTTGGAAAGGCCCTGATGGGCCCAAACAGAGAAAAACATTCAAATGTGACATAATTTTGGAAACTAGACCCATCAGGAAACTTTTCTAGATGTATGGTGAGCACCATGAATGCCCATGAGCTTCACAGTAGTCTATAAGGTTGAGGCGTGAAAATAAAAAAAATCACATTTTTCACACAAAAATGTTTCTTAGCCTCAAATTTTTCCATTTTCACAAGGGTATCAGTTGAAATTGCACCATAAAATTTGTCGGCAGGATTCAGAAGGAATGAGCGCAATTTGAGTTTTTGAATGCAACATTTTTTTAAATCATTAGTGGACGCTATGTCGTGCTTTGGAGAGCCCCTGATGTGCCTAAAAAATGGAAACACGCCACAAGTAACCCTATTTTGGAAACAAGACCCCCTCAAAGAACTTATCTAGATGTGTGGTGAGCACCTTGAACCCCCAGGTGCTTCACAGAAGTTAATAAGGTTGAGCTATGAAAATAAAAAAATCACCTATTTCCCACAAAAAAATGTTCTTTTAGCCCCAATTGTTTTTATTTTAAGCAAGGTTAAAAGGAAAGATGGACCCCAAAATTTGTTGTGCAATTTCTCCTGAGTACACCAATGTCCCATATGTGTCCAAAAACTGATATTGAAGCACAGTGCAAAGTTCAGAAGGGAAGAAGTATGAAAGTACGACATTAGAGTTCAGATTTTGCTGGACTGGTTTGCGGGTGCCATAACTCATTGGCAAAGCCCCTGAGGTGCCAAAACAGTATAACCTCCCATAAGTTACCCCATATTACAAACCATACCTCTGAATGAATTCATCTAGTGGTGCAGTGATCATATTGACACGACAGGTGTCACAGAATTGTATACTATTGGGCAGTGAAAAAAAAATAATTACGTTTTTAAGACACAAATTTTTTTTAGCCCCCAGATTTTATATTTTCACACTGGGAAATGGATAAAAATGGAACCAACATTTGTCACTGTGTGACAAAAGGGTTAAGGCAGCTTTATTCTTCGAGTCAGTACTATTACTGCAATGCCACACTTAAAGTATTTTTATGCTTTTTCGCTTTTACATAAAGTGGTGAAATATATATATATATATACTGTATATGCTGTGGACTATGTATAGATTTATTGTGTCATCGGCAATAATGTAACATCTGTCTTGAAAAGCTGCAGGTCGCACTCAGGTGTTAATATGTATTTTCCTGAGACATGAAGACTTCTGTCTCCAATCTCTCCAGGGGTCCTGCTGGAAGCCAAGAAGAAAAGTAACATTTGACACCTCCTAGCTCTTGGAAGAGAGATGTTAATTACGGCCTGATAGTATCTCTGTGAGAACTTTTACACAAAGGATCTCAAGAGAAAATAATATATTCATTGGGGGGGCGCGGCCATGGTCCAATCAAAAAACAAGCAATTATGATATTAACCTAAGGGGCTGGTCTAGAAACCTGACCTCCAGACAAAACTATAAATTAGGCCTATATACCTAAAAAACTGGTTCACATGTGAGGGCAGCCTGAGACGCTGATGTATTCCACCAACTCCATTCACCCCCCCCCCACCCCACAGGGAGCAGAAAGCAAACTAACAGTTAGATTAGTTCTGTAAGTTTTCTCATGTTTATTTTTATACTGTTTGCATGAGTTGTATGTCTTTTTATTATCATATTTTTATACCTTTTCTTACTTTAAGCACCAAACCTTTTTGTATTAAAGTATAAAACTTTAACAAGTGGAACCTTGAATGTTCTAAAAGAATCCATAGCCTAAGGTGTGTGAGCCTTATGAGTAGTAGACATTATTGGTATTAATATTTCCGGGACTCATCGCCTGTGTATTTGGTGAGTGGTGGCAGCGTGTATGATCGGGTGTGTGGCCTGGGTCAGTGTGTGATTTATGCTTCCATTATAGCATAGGACAGAGGTTGAATGCTGGACTGAGAGTGGGGAGATAGATTAACCCTTGCAGGCACAACCCAAGTCACGTGCTGAGAGCGGGCACGAGACAAATTAGTTACACCACGGAGTGGAGATCCGCAACACATAATAAAAACTTTTTTCTAGAAAAAAGAATTGTTTTTACATCGTCGAGAAATATAGATTTTTATTTATCCACTAACAGTCCTATAGCAGATTGTAATTTGCATTAGAATATAACCTATACAGCTATGCCATTTTTATTTACATTTGTCCTTTTGATCGCAATTTATTCCACTTTTTGTTTGACAATCATAAAGTGATGAGAAAGTATAGTTTTTTGTCATTTTTATACAGTGTTTACTGGATGAGTTAAATGGTGTGACAGTTTTATATTTCAGGTCATTCCAGATGCAGTGATACCAAATATGTGTACTTTTTTTCAAATACAGTAAATATACGGATTTATTTGTAATATACTGTATATATTTACAATTTTTTTTAACTTTTTTACTTAGACTTTCTATGGGATTTTAACTTGTATTACTCTGATCACTGGTATAATGCATGGCAATGCATTACTGCTGTCAGTATTGCCCTGACCGACCGCCTTTTAAATTATGATTCTGGCATGGTCTAAAGGCCCCGTCACACTGAACGACGCAGCAGCGATCCCGACAACGATACGACCTGTCCGGGATCGTTGCTGCGTCGCTATGAGATCGCTGGTGAGATGTCAAACAGAGCGATCTTCCCAACGACGCAGCAGCGATGCGGCGACCTCTAGCGACCTGTACAACGACATCGTTGGTCGTTGTGACCCTGTCACATGGCTGCTATGATAACGATACAGACCTCGATGAGGGACGTCTTGTGTGATGTTGTAGTCACACAGGCGTGCCTTTGTGTTGCCTTTTCCGCCCCCATTCAGTTAATTCGTGGTCGCTACTGCGTTCTGATTGGTCGGCGGCCTAGCCATATGAGGCGACACGATAGCTCTTCCGTCCTTTGTTCCTGAGCGCGTGGTGGTGGATTGCAGATCGTTGTAGAGTTCTCCGGCCTGCGACTTCTAGCGCGTGGTGGTGGATTGCAGATCGTTGTAGAGTTCTCCGGCCTGCGACTTCTAGCGCGTGGTGGTGGATTGCAGATCCGTCCTGCGACTTCTATTCGTTTCTATTCTTCAACGGTTCTTCGGATATCTATACTTTGTGCACGGTAGGTATCGTTTGGGGTCTCAAATGCGTTTCCATTCCCTTTCCATTCCCTTGGCACCTATTATTCTTATATTTTTGCTCTGGAAGGAGGGAGGGAGTGCTTTGTTGGTATCTGTGTATATATATTTTAGCACATGGAGCCATTTTAAGTAGTCTCATGGGCACAGATAGGGTTACTAGGCCTTATTTTTTAAATAATAAATTTGGCTCTATGCCGGTTCCATTTGCATGGCAGGGGTACACAGCCTGCACTGGTGTGGTCAGTGGAGGACTATTGGAAGGAGGGACTGCAGACTGGCTGAGATTATTAGCAGTCCAGGCGAATTGTTCTCTATTTTACATTCACAGTAGTGTGGCTCATACATAAATCTTTTGAAATTCAAAATGTTGTTTAAAATTTTCCATATATGCTCACTGTATGCTATTCTTTCTTTCAGATGTCTTTCAATACCGAGGAGTTTGTTCGGGAATTGATTGAGATGTATAGATCCCTGCCCTGCCTTTGGCAGATTAAATCCGCAGAGTACAGCAACAGAAACAAGAAGAGGGAGGCTTTTGCCAAACTTGTTGCTCTGTTTCAGTAGCATAACCCCAGCGAGAAGGTGGATGAAAGTGTAGTCCGAAAAAAGATCCAGGGTCTAAGAACAGTTTATAAAAAGGAGCTCAACAAGGTGGTGAGGTCAAAGAAGTCTGGTGCCGCCACAGACGAGGTTTATGTGCCATCGTTATGGTACTTTGACTTACTTGGCTTCACCCGTGACCAGGAGCTCCCGCGTACAATGGCATCTTCAATGCGGCAGACCCTGGATGAAGACCCTGTGATCACGACTGACACCCCTGTTGGAGATGTAAGTACCTTCTTTGCTTGCTTCCCTGTAAAAAGCTTTAAAACTTGGTCTCTCATGCCATAGTCGAGTAGAAAATAGTAACTAAGTTTTTTCCTCTTTTATTATGCTGCATTTTATCCAAGTTATCCCTTCCACTTCAGATAAGTGCAATCCTTAACTTTTTGACCCCACTCAGTGCTCATACGGTTGAATTAAAAAAAATCCTATCCTGTACTACTAGTTCCCCCACTTATTTACTTCTAAATTTTCTGTTCCTGCAGCAAAATCGCCATGATGATCAGTCCACCCCGACCGGTGACAACCTGCTGTGACATGAACCAAGCCGGGTGGAGGCTAATGAGGGGTCTATTGAAGACCCTGCACCCTCAACCCCCAACACAGCTTATTTACCACGTCGGATGAAGAATGGTCATAAAAAAAGGACACAGTGTCGCCATCGACAGAGTTGGTCACTTTGGCCAAGCAAATGTTGAGCCAGCAGACCAACAGTACAGGGGACAGCTTCGCCAACTTTGCCGCTGACCGGCTAGGGAAGCTGCAAGCCGCACAAAGAATCCATGCCGAGAGGGTGATATTTGAAACTTTAAGTAAAGCGGCAGCTGGACAGCTCGATGAAAGTTCAAGTGTGCACAGTTTTATGGAACGTGATCCGTGTTCATGGCAGCAAATGAATGAAACACCTCAGGCAATGCATGGCACACAAGCACACCGTCATAGATCTCATCTGAACATGCCACTTGCCCCTCCACCACAATATCCCCGGTTTTCCCATTCTTTTCTTGGGCAATTATCATCTCCGCCCAGCCAAGGATTTTTGAATGGTGAAAACCAGTATGAAGAATTATAGTTCCATTAAATAATTTGGGTTATAAGTATAATTGTTGTATAGTTTAGTTATTTTATATTAAAGAGTTAAATTTAAATGTTACTTTATGTTAAAAATTGTTATAAATAAAAAATTTTTGATAATTCAAAACTTGCAGCCTGCTTTACTGAATTCAGCATATAGTTATTAGCAGGTCTAGTAGGTGGGGTTATGTGCTGGGTGCATGTATACAGATGCATACATATAATGAGTGTTCGTGATGGAATTTGTTTGTTGTTTTTTACAAAGCGTACACTTCAGGGGATATTAAATTTTTTTTTTTTATAAACAATATTAACAACCAACATCCTAATAAAACTTTGAACAAAAGCATCAACATAACAAAAAAAAAAATTAATGGCTGCCGCTCTGCTGTTGTGCAGCCACAAAACGATCCAGCATCACTCCGTGCTGTTTGACTTGCTCAGCCAGTGTCCCCTGTGTCGCCATCATCCTCCTGTGTGATGCCTGGAGGTCCTGTAATGTTGGGATTTCTATGGAGGGAATGGTAAAACTTAGTTTTGTACATGCATCAAACTATCATGTACGTGTTTGTTATTTAACAATTACGGTTTTCGGGTAAATCGGGTGAGGAAGAACTAAGGGACCACCCGGATCCTCTGGCATCACCGCCTAGGGAAAGATACAACACTTGATAGTACACGACAGTCCTATCCTTTACGAGTTGTATGGACCTATTTTTTAGTGCAATAATTACCGGGGGACATGACTTCACCCATGTCACGGAGTGATGCTGGCGACCCTGTTGGTGACGAGCCTGTCGTTGACTCCTGCTGGGGCTCCGGGTCTGCTGGTGCTGGAGGGAAATAATTATTACATTATTACATATGAGGCGTGCGGAGCCGAGCCTGGTGTGTGTACGAGGCGTGCGGAGCCGAGCCTGGTGTGTACGAGGCGTGCGGAGCCGAGCCTGGTGTGTGTACGAGGCGTGCGGAGCCGAGCCTTGTGTGTGTACGAGGCGTGCGGAGCCGAGCCTGGTGTGTGTACGAGGCGTGCGGAGCCGAGCCTGGTGTGTGTACGAGGCGTGCGGAGCCGAGCCTGGTGTGTGTACGAGGCGTGCGGAGCCGAGCCTGGTGTGTGTACGAGGCGTGCGGAGCCGAGCCTGCTGTGTGTACGAGGCGTGCGGAGCCGAGCCTGGTGTGTGTACGAGGCGTGCGGAGCCGAGCCTGGTGTGTGTACGAGGCGTGCGGAGCCGAGCCTGGTGTGTACGAGGCGTGCGGAGCCGAGCCTGGTGTGTGTACGAGGCGTGCGGAGCCGGGCCTGGTGTGTGTACGAGGCGTGCGGAGGCGAGCCTGGTGTGTGTACGAGGCGTGCGGAGCCGAGCCTGGTGTGTGTACGAGGCGTGCGGAGCCGAGCCTGGTGTGTGTACGAGGCGTGCGGAGCCGAGCCTGGTGTGTACGAGGCGTGCGGAGCCGAGCCTGGTGTGTGTACGAGGCGTGCGGAGCCGAGCCTGGTGTGTGTACGAGGCGTGCGGAGCCGAGCCTGGTGTGTGTACGAGGCGTGCGGAGCCGAGCCTGGTGTGTACGAGGCGTGCGGAGCCGAGCCTGGTGTGTGTACGAGGCGTGCGGAGCCGAGCCTGGTGTGTGTACGAGGCGTGCGGAGCAACACTCACCACGATGTGGAAGGCTCTGTGACCGGATGCTGGCTAGGCGCTCACTGGACCTGTACTGCAGATCCGCCAGCTTCTTCCGGATCTGGGTACTGGAGCGCTGCACCCCAAATCTCTGGTCTAGGCCCCAACTGATCCTCCGCAGCACAGCCTGCTTATGGAGGACGGGATGCTCTTGGTGATTCTGACACCCATAATCACGGGCATCTAATTCAGTTATGAGGTAACGCACTTCTGCGTCACCCCAAGGCGTTGCACGACGCCTGGCCGCCATTTTGCCGCCACTAGTGAAAAGCAAGGCCACAGCACTGTCCTTTCACCCGCCCACAACGCATCAGCGCCGTAAACCACGCCCACGACGCATCAACGTCACCGCGATTATTATAGACGACGCTGCTGCGTTCGCGAAGGAAGCGGTCTGTATTGTAATCTCCAGATCACAACGAAGACGCTACTGCGTTCTGAATGTGACGCATTCTCAATACAACGTCTCCGGTTGCACTGGTAGACTGGAGTGTTGGTGGTTTCATGTATGGATATGTATTAACCCTTTCCCGACCTGTGACACAGCGTATGCGTCGTGAAAGTCGGTGCCAATTCGACCAGTGACGCATATGCTGTGTCACAGAATGATCGCGTCCTTTTAGATCTGGTGAAAGGGTTAACTCCCATTACACCCGATTTGCAGTGACAGGGGGAGTGATAGTTTAGCCCGGGGGGGTGCATTTTTTAGAATGGTGTCACTTTTGGGTATTTCAGCCATATAGACCCCTCAAACTGACTTCAAATGTGAGGTGGTTCCTAAAAAAATTGGTTTTGTAAATTTCATTCTAAAAATGAGAAATCGCTGGTCAAATTTGAACCCTTATAAGTTCCTAGCAACACAAAAAAAATTGTTTCCAAAATTGTGCTGATGTAAAGTAGACGTGTGGGAAATGTTATTTATTTTGTGTCACATATCTCTCTGGTTTCACAAAATAAAAATTCAAAATGTGAAAATTGTGAAATTTTCGAAATTTTTTATAAATTTTCATTTTTATCACACATAAACGCAAAATTTATTGACCTAAATTTACCACTAACATGAAGCCCAATATGTCACGAAAAAACAAAATCAGAACCGCTAGGATCCGTTGAAGCGTTCCAGAGTTATTACCTCATAATGGGACACTGGTCAGAATTGCAAACAACGGCAAGGTCTTTAAGGTCAAAATAGGCTGGGTCACGAAGGGGTTAATGTTTAGGTAGGTGTTTAGATTTGTATGTATGTGAGTATGTATGTGTATATGTAGGTATCTGTGTAGATTTCAATGTTGATGTATATGGATGTATCAGTATACATAGGAATACACGTATGTATATACGGGCCCTTACTGCAGAAAGAATGAGAAACAAAGCTTTTTCAAAGTAAAACAAACAGTTTATTTGACAGATCAGTGCAATAACTAAAACAGTGTATAAATGTCAGTAGTAGCCCACTATAAGTTCTGATGCTGCCAAGTAACAGCACCAGGACCGTTAAAATATTGGCAGTAGTTGTCTCGGCAGGTCTTCGCATCGTGGGTGTTTCTGCCAGGTAACAATGGTTGAAGGCCTGCAATTGCGGGATCATTTGCGCGCCATTCACCGAGCTGCACTTCCCCATTTAATAGGCCCACAGAGTCCATGAATCCAGGAGGACTATACGCCAAAGCATCGCGACGGCGAAGGAAGTTGTGAAGCACACAACAAGCCAAAACAACAGAGTCTATCGATTCAAGCTTCATGTTAATAGGCGTGTGGAAAACTCTGAAGCGATTGGCCATGATACCGAAGGCATTTTCTACAACCCGACGTGCCCTTGACAAACGGTAATTGAAAATTCTTCTTTCCTCTGTTAGATTTTTTTGGGGGAACGGTTTGATAAGATTGGGATGAAGCGGGAAGGCCTCATCACCGACAAAAACAAAATTAAGGTTGCCTCTAGTCTCGGAGTTGGGAGGTAAGTGAAGGTCATAGTTGTTCAAACGCTCTCCAAAGAGTGTGTGCTCTAAAACGCCACCATCGGAAACCCTTCCATTCATGCCAACATCTACATTTATAAATTCATAATTCGCGTTAACAATGGCCATCAGGATGATGCTGAAATAGCCCTTATAATTAAAGAAGTAGGATCCGCTGTTCGGTGGTTGAGTGATCCGGACATGTTTCCCGTCCAAAGCCCCACCACAGTTTGGGAACTGCCAAAGCTGCTCAAAATCGGAGGCAATCTTTTTCCATTCCTCCTCCGTGTTGGGAAACTGCATGTAGCTACGTAGACTGTGGAAAATCGCATCACATGTCTCTGGAATTAGAACGCTGAGCAGGGTCCTTGAAATGGCTGAAGAAAAATGCAAGTCTTGCAGCGAGCGCCCGGTGGCCAGGAATCGCAGCGTGACTGCCAATCTTTCATCGGCCGGGATGGCAGCACGCATCACTGTATCCTTCCGTTGAATCAGTGGAGTAATTCTTTCCAGTAAATGTTTGAAGGATTCCTCAGACATCCGCAGATAGTTGCGGAAATCATGAGGATTGTTATCCTGAAGCTCTCTTACAAGTTGCATGTGGGACAAATCAGACCTCTTCTGCAGCCATTCTCTGGTCCACATGCGACGCTTTCGTTTAGAACGCCTCTCTTGCATCCGGGCCTCATCTTGACGCCGAGCTTCCTCAACCAGCAATGCAGCAAACACAACAGCACACTGCGCATTGTTCATGATGCTGCACACTGAAACACATAAAAGAAAAAGAAGATAAATTTAATAAATAAAAAATTCAATTACGTTACCATGCATTACAGAAAAGACCCCCTAAAATATCAGCCCGTGTAAAAGTATATCTACACAGATAGCAGACAAGCCCTCACTCCATCCCTCCACAGCAATGATAGCAGGAAATTATCTTTAGTTGCCCTGTATAAAAATTTAGGGGAAAATGAAAACGCAATTGCGACCACAAATACATACCATACACAATGTATAGTTGTCAGAAGAATCCTTGCAGAACAGATTATCGAAATGGAAGAGGAGTCGCAGGCCGGAGAACTCTACAACGTTCTGCAATCCACCACGCGCTCAGGAACAAAGGACGGAAGGGCTATTATGTGTCGCCTTAAAGCATGGCCGCAAACCAATCAGAACGCAGTAGCGACCACCAATCGGAACAGAATGGGCGCGGAAAAGGCAACGCAAATGCACGCCTACATGTCGGTGTCTGAGTCGTCAATGAGGTCGTTGGTAGGTGTCAAACAAAGCGATGTGTGTTCCCCAGCGGGACCTCAACGATCGAAAAATGGCCCAGGCCATTCCGACATGACCAGCGATCTCACAGCAGGGGCCTGATCGCTGCTACGTGTCACACATAGCGAGATCGCTAGCGAGATCGCTGTTGCGTCACAAAACTTGTGACTCAGCAGCGATCTCGCTAGCGATCTCGCTATGTGTGACGGGGCCTTAACAGAACACCATAGCTGGCAGACCTGAAGGTTCTCATTTGACCTCCGGTTTCCATGGCTATCATTGGCAGACCATGATTATGTTATGAGGTGCCGATTGGGTGGGAGATGGAGTCGCCCCCTCCCCCTCATAGCCTTCTAAATGCTGCTATTGCTATTGATTGCAACATTTAGGGGGTAAACAGCTGGGGACAGTGTGGCTTACAGTTACGTCATGAGTTGTGAAGTGGCTAAGTTCCCTAATTGGAGGAGTTAAAAAAAATTGGTTCTCATGCTTAGAAAAAAGGCACAAAAAGCAAGGGCTTCTGCTTTCATAAGTAACTCATTTCCCTACATGTTTTATCACAGGAGTATTTCTGCTGCATCAGTAGTCTTATGAGCTCATCATAAATCAAGCCAGTATATCTTCTAAATCACTGATATGATTTATGGTAAGCTCGGAAAGCTGGATATGTGGCAAAAACACTCAATCCTGGGATCCAATAGATAGTGAAATATGTTAACTTAGGCAGGAAAATGTTTTGCATCAGAAAATAGCAGATGTGAAACCCTGCTGCATCATCTGTACACTCACTTATCATATTAAGTGGTTTAAATGACTTACAGGCTCACAGGAAAAAAAAAATATATATATATCTACTATATAATTGTCTAAGGGTCACTTCCGTCTTTCTGTCTGTCTGTAACGGAAATCCCAAGTCGCTGATTGGTCGCGACTCGCGGCAAAACAGCCACGACCAATCAGCGACAGGCACAGTCCAGCGGCAAAATGGCTGCTCCTTACTCCCCGCAGTCAGTGCCTGCTCCATACTCCCCTCCAGTCAGCGCTCACACAGGGTTAATGGCAGCGTTACCGGACCAAGTTATACCATGGTGTAACGCAGCCCATTAACGCTGCTATTAACCCTGTGTGACCAACTTTTTACTATTGATGCTGCCTATGCAGCATCAATAGTAAAAAGATCTAATGTTAAAAATAATAAAAAAAATAAAAAATAGTTATATACTCACTGTCCGTCGGCCCCTCGGATCCAGAACAGGCCTTTACCGCTCCTCGCGATGCGCCGGTGACTGCTCCATACATTGTGATCTCGCGAGATGATGACGTAGCGGTCTCGCGAGACGGCTACGTCATCATCTCGCGTGACCGCAAAGCACTCTTGGGACCAGAGCACGTGAGAAGCATCGGTAAATGCTTCGCCTGGATCCGGGGGCCAACGGAAGGTGAGTATATAACTATTTTTTATTTAAATTCTTTTTTTTAACAGGGATATGGTGCCCACATTGCTATATACTACGTGGGCTGTGCAATATACTACGCGGGCTGGGTAATATACTACGTGGGCTGTGCAATATACTACATGGGCTGTGCAATTTACTACATGGGCTGTGCAATATACTACGTGGGCTGTGTTATACACTATATGGGCTGTTATATACTACATGGGCTGTGCAATATACTACGTGGGCTGTGCAATATACTACGTGGCTGTGCAATATACTATGTGGCTGTGCAATATACTACGTAGTTGTGCTATATACTACGTGGACTTTGCAATATACTATGTGGCCTGTGTTATACACTACGTGGGCTGTGTTATACACTACGTGGGCTGTTATATACTGCGTGCGAGGGCTGTTATATACTACGTGAGCTGTGTTATATGCTACGTGGGCTGTTATAAACTACGTGGCTGTGTTATATGCTATGTGGGCTGTTATACACTCCTTGGGCTGTGCTATATACTACATGGCTGTGCTATATACTCCGTGGGCTGTGCTATATACTCTGTGGGCTGTGCTATATAGTACGTGGCTGTGCTATATACTACGTGGCTGTGCTATATACTCCATGGGCTGTGTTATATACTATGTGGCTGTGCTATATACTCCGTGGGCTGTGCTATATACTCCATGGGCTGTACTATATACTACATGGCTGTGCTATGTACTACGTGGCTGTGCTATTTACTATGTGGGCTGTTATATACTACATGGCTGTGCTATATACTATGTGGCCGGCAGCGAACAATCAGCGACAGGCGCGGTCCGCCCACGAATTGGCGCGGGATTTGAACCACGCTTCGCTAATTGGTCATGACCGGCCGAATCCTGTGTATTCAATGTATTTTTCTAAAATCTTCATAAATAAACTACATACATATTCTAGAATACCCGATGTGTTAGAATCGGGCTACCATCTAGTATATATATATATACATATATATATATCTGTACCATATTGCAAAAATATACTCAGTGATCAGTTAAAAAAACTTATGGCCAGGGACAATGTTATGTGCAGACCATGAGCTGCAGCACTTCTGATACAGCAACTAACAATCCACAGCAGGGCACATTTAGCGGATAAGCTCGCATGCCTCCAAAGACCCACCTGCTAACGGACACAAGTATTAATATCTTTACCTTCTTTTTTAATGTTTGCCTATGATACCAAACCTGTAGATGACATATAAATTAATCTGCTACCAAGACACAAAGAAACAAAATCATATTGAATTGCACTACCCAATGTTTTTATGGGGTTTTTGAAGCATTTCTAATGAATAAAACTATCTTAATTAAACATGTACTGTAGCCAAAGCATATTTAATCCACACCCCAAAAAAGTTGCAAAAAATGCCATTTTGCTGATTTCATGAGGTGTGAATTACAAGAAATCTGCATTCTGTTCAATACAGATTTTTGTAAAATTCAAGTAACCTTTTTCTATGCTCAAATATAATTATCCAACCTATATTGCCTTGCTAGACAGGTTAAAGGGTCTTCAGAGCACAAAAAAATACTGTTTGGCTGTTGTAAAGTGATCATGGGTGACAGCCATAGACGAGCTGCTGCTCCTTAATCGTGTCCTAGTCTCAATGTGCTGTCAGGTGTGGGGTGTATCACACTCACTTGAAGGCATCAGGCCTCTGCTGTCTGCAGGGCTCCATCTTCAGGAGTCCCCACACGTAACTCAGGGGACACCATGCTCATTTCAACAAACAATAGTTTACTGGACAGTTCAAGTTTATGAGATTGTAACATTCAGTGTTGGACAAAACACTTCTTATTTTTGTTTCCTTAAAACCGTATGTGTTCAGCATTGCTATGAGTTCCTCATGGTCTATCCCTATGTTTACTGTTTCTGTCATCACCAGGGATTTCCCATCTCATCTGCACTACACCTGGGATCCGTTACCTTCCCTTCACGCGGTTCCATTGTCCCCTGTATGCCAGATGATAATGAACTCTCCATAGTACCTGTATTGAGCCTTGAGCAGCAGACATTGCAGGAGTGTCCGCAAGGGATTTCAGTAAGGCCTCCCACTGCCTTGAGTAATAAATGTTTGCTGACACTAGCAGCCCACTGCTCCTGAGCTTGACCTTGATTACTGTACTTCCCTATATGCTGCTACCAGGAAGTAGTTCCTTTTTATTGGGACTAGTCCCACCTTCTATGGGCTAGTCCCAACTATGTCTCTCCCTACACTGTGTAACTGGGCAGATATCCCTCACAACACAATGTATTATATCAGTTATCTTTTACTTTACATTCCCTATATTCCTGATGTACACTGTGCCTTTTATACTAACAATACTTATCCCGCACTATACATTATACATTACCATATCACATTATTTACACCTAAAACTGCAATGCACAGTCCACGCTTCACATGGCAAAATGTATGTCAAACCACATGACACTATTCACATTATAATGCACAGCACAGCATGATTGGTGTCTTCAAGGGCTGGAATGTGACAATACTGTCTATTTTGTCTAACAATCTTACACTAGCTCTGTAATGAGTCCTTGAACCCCAATTATTACCTTTATTTTCCTTTTTAGGCTCTCCTGCAGCCTCATACAGCCATCCTTGTGTTTTGTTATGGTTCACTTCCTGAACTTTCTGCCAGTTCTCCATTTCAGCTGTAGGCTACTTTTCCCAAGAATTTGGGCTGAATCTGTCCCACTCCACACATACTCCTACCATCACTACCCACCAACCCCAACTTCAAATGCAAAGCACTACGTGGAGACTCCCATACAGTCCTAAGATGGATAACTCATTGCAAACTCTACAGGTCTTATACCTAACATTCCTCCCACTTCACCTAGTATTTTCTATCCTAACACTTTCCTGAGTCAGTATTGTTACATGTGCTGACACAATGTAGGTGGGCAATGATTCACACAATGTAGTAATTTATTCTGATTTAATCTAGCATTTTGGAATATTCAGCTACATCCCCTCTGATTAAGTTCACAAATTGATAAGATTTTTTGCTCCCAGCTCTCCCTCCCCTCCCTGTGCACATCCCCAGTTACTGTAAACTTGCTGAGGATAAGAGGTCGTACTCCTTTATGAAATCATTATTCAGAGGTCACTGCATAGCTGCTGACTGAGCTGCTTACAGCATATACAGGAGATATCTGCTCTCTGCTTTGAAAAGGCCTGTAGCAAAATTAAAAGCACAACACTCATTTAAAGTGCTTTTTTTTACCACTGGAGTGGTGTCACTACTCAAAGTTCCTTGCCCTTAGTATTATACTTACCAGGGGCCACCTTCATCTGTTTTCGATGCTATTCTAGCCATCTTCTACTATTGTGTCACCTGCCAGATCACTCTAGTGTTTGCTAGGTGTTCTGGAAGGCACAACTGTTTATAAGTCTATAGGAGCCAGAAAGAAGCCAGAATGAGGCCTTCATAGATTTACATTGAGAGTTTGTCACCATTACCAATGACTTCAGTCAGTCAGATGATGACATGGAACCAGAGAGGTTGCCAAGAACAGCTGAAGATGGTGGTTGTTAAATATAATACTAGGGGCAGGGAACTTACATTAATGGTGCCACTCTAGAGATGAAAAAAAAAACAAGAAAACGCAATAGCGGTTCTTCAGTAAACTTATCTATGGAGTTTCCATACTAGAGAACCGAACTTAGGATGAGAGTATGGTGAATGAACCCTCTTATTCACCATACTAACCACAGCAGTGCTGTCTTATTTTTTTTCCAGACATATAATCATCAAGGATAGACAGACAGAAATACAGATTGCTTACATAAAGTTTACAATATAAAATAGAAATCCAAATTACTTCTGTAGCTAAATATAAAATAATAAAGTGCAAACTGTGTAGCTGTCAGTAGATAAGGAATGTGCAGCTACAGAAATTAACACAGAAAAAAGTAAATAAATAAAACAATTAAACACATATGAATAAGCTTTGCTTCCTACCTGTATGACGTTTTCAGGATTCTGATCACTACCGGAAGGACCATTCCCAGCAGTAGTTTCCTCAGTGTCTATGAGATTCTCTGTGGGGACGTTCTGCACTGGTTTCAGATAAGCGATTTCATTCTGCTTGGAGTCCAGAGTCACACACACATCATATGAGAATGGGAAAGGTAAACTGGTATCACTGATCTCAGAAGGACATCCCAGGGTGAACTGAGGATACACGTTTCTACTGTATGGCCCGTAGCTTGTAGGAGTACTTGATTTTCTGCATTTTAAGACTACAGTGATCAGTACAGTCACAATGAACACAATTGATATGAGAGCGATGGAAACCACCAAATAGAAAGTTGCATTAGAAGAAGTATTAGAAATATTAGGTTGTTTCTTAATCTCTGGAACAACTTGTTGAAAGTTCTCAGCCACAACTAATTGTATTGAAACTGTACATGACAGAGATGGGACTCCATTATCCTTCACCAGAACCACAATTTTTTGTCTTAAAGTGTCTGTGTCCTGAATGTCTCGTCCAATTTTGATTTCTCCAGTATATTGGCCAATGGTGAAAAATGAAGGATCCGGAACTTGTAGTAAGTGATAGGAGAGCCAGGCGTTGTGTCCAGAGTCAGCGTCCACTGCAATCACTTTGGTGACTAGATAACCTTTCTCAGCAGAGTGAGGAATAAACTCAAATAATGCTGATCCCTCAGTGTCTGGTGATGGGTAGAGGATCTTCGGAGCATTATCATTCTTATCAATGATACATATCCTCACTGTAACATTACTGCTTAGAGGAGGAGATCCACTGTCTTTAGCCATCACCTGGAACTGAAATTCCCGCAACTGTTCATAGTCAAATGATCTCTGGGCATAGAGAACTCCACTTATAGAATTAATGGAAATATAAGATGTCACGGGAATATCGTCTACGTTGCTGTTGAGAATGCTATAACTTATTTTTCCATTTTCATCACCATCAGGATCTGAGGCTCGGACATTGTGTATTGATGTACCTGGTTGGTTATTTTCTCCAATATACAGAATATATTTCATCTTCTCAAAAACTGGAGCATTGTCATTCACATCTGAGATATTGAGCTGAATGGTTTTGTTGGTGGACAGTGGAGGAGATCCGCCATCCATACATTGTATGGTGACATTGTAGGAAGGATTTCTTTCTCGGTCCATGCTAGCTGCAGTTACCAGTTTATAGTAAGTACTAGAAGATGGAATTAGCTGAAAAGCCAAAGTGTCTGAGATGTGACAAACAACTTCACTATTCATCCCAGAGTCCAAGTCCCGAATATTTAGTAATGATACCACAGTTCCTGGTGGTGAGTCCTCTGGAATTGTCTCCGAGAAAGATTTCATCAATATATCTGGCGCATTGTCATTGACATCGATCACTTGCACTGACACCTTGCAATGGGTTACATGACCTCCACCATCTTTTGCCACTACAGTCAGTTCATAGGAATCTGATATTTCATAATCCAAATTTCCTATTACTTTGATGTCCCCATTTAATGAGTCTATAGTAAATAACTGACGAGCATTGTCAGAAATATGACTAAAGGAATAAGCTATTTCAGCATTGGACCCTTCATCTTCATCAGTTGCATTTAGATGAATTACAAGAGACCCAATAGCTGCATCTTCATGTAATCTTACATGATATGTGTCCTGATTAAACATCGGCAGTTTGTCATTAAAATCTTGGACAATAATCCTGACTGTAGCAGTGCTTGATTTCTGTGGGTTACCTCCATCCAAGGCTGTTAATATTAACTCATAGTAACTCTGTTTCTCTCTGTCCAGAGACTTTTCCAGAATAATTTCTGGATATTTAATTCCATCCGTTGTAATTCTTTCTCCAAGGCCAAAGTTTTCATTGCCGGTCAGTGTATAACTTTGTATTGAGTTGGAGCCTAGGTCTGGATCTTGTGCATTTCCTAAAGCAAAACGAGCCCCCGGAGAGGTAACTTCACTGATTTCTACTTCAAAATATTTGTCTGCAAATATCGGTGAGTTATCATTCATATCCTGGATTTCTATGGTGATTGTGTAAAAAGTCAAAGGATTTTCTATCACAGCCTCCAGGTTTATAAAGCAGTTTGGTTTATTCCCACATAATGTTTCTCTATCAATTCTATCTGATACAAATAAGTCTCCATTTTCCAAATTAACACTGAAATATTGTTTATTTGTCTGGGACAGAACTTGGAATTTTCTATTTGCCAATTCATCCACACTTAATCCCAGATCTTTTGCCACATTCCCAACTACAGATCCTTTCTTCATTTCTTCATGTACTGAATACTGTAGCTGTCCATAGGTATCAGTGATAAAGAAGAAAATAAAGGAAAATACCTGATAAATCTGCTGCCATTGTTTTCTTCTGTTTCTTGATGTATCAGTCATTTTCAGAAAGCCGTGGTGTAATATGATCCTTTACTGTAATCCTCAAGAAGGCGAGTTGAATTCTTTAAAATCAAAAATCATTTGTAAGGATGATACTTTTAGAACAGACAACACCGTGCTCTCTGGAAAGATTGCGAGGTTCCTTGTCTTCTGCACTATTAAACTACAATGAAATGCTAGAGGATTTTTTTCTTGTTTGAATGAAAATTCATACACAGTATTCTTGTGCCACTTAGTGTTTAAAAACGGGAACTGCAACCTCTCTATGAAGTGTAGATTTTTCAGACACGAAAGTTTTATTTCACATTTTTTGTGCCTTCTAACCATGCTTGAATGATTTTAAATATGAGAAAAAATCTAGTAATTGCATAGATAACAGGTTTCTTTACTGTGAAGTCAAAGTAAAGCTGCTTTATCATATACTGGCTGAAATGCTCAATTTACAATTAATATTGATTTACTGATATTTTTCTAATAAAAATTAATCACATCCTAAAAATGACCTTTGTTACATTAGCATATACTTCAATAATATAAAACTGCTTAATCTACTTCACTCATTTATAAATTCGATAATCCAAGAGCAGAAAACATAAGTATTTGTTAAAAGGGTTACTCAGGATTATTTTATTTTTTAACTATAGGTTTAAAAACTAGCAGGCAGGTAGTTGTTGCCTGTTCTGCCTGCCACCGATTTCTGATGGCTCCTTCCGGTGATTCTGCAACTTCCGCTGACGTCATATTGATGGAGTAGCAGCTCTGTTGACAATGAGTGACAGCTTATGTCATACAGATTGATAATGGCTTCCCTGGTGCATGACTGCGGGGAGCTGTTTGTCAATCAGCATGACATCCGCTGTCACACCCCATCGACAGAGAAACTAGGAAGTAGAGCTGCTCTGTTAATGTGAAGCAGCAGGATCACCGGTTGGTTTGGTCCATGACCGCTCTGAGTTGCACAATGGTAGAACAGACAGCTAGTTAGCAAATACCTACCTGTGAGCACTTAGGGCCCACAGTAAAAAAAAAATTGGAAATTAGTCCTCGGTAACATCTATAAGTTAGAATTAGCCATAATTTAATAACACATGTATGCAAATATTGGGTTTATGAAAAGTGTTTCAAATCCTATGACTGATTCTTATGTTTTCTTTTGCCCCGATTTAAAAAAAAAACATTTATTTTTTAGCCATCATGAATGGATTTTGAGCAAAATGTGTTAGAAATTGTATGCAAGAGTTCCGAACAAGAAAAATCTTTATTGCAGTCAAAAATGTACACCATATTCTAAATAAAATAGAGCCAAAAAAAACACATGGGCTACTTGCACAGTGAACAAGTCTGTAGAAACTTGTGCACACCACCAAGAAACTTGAAGACACAAAAAGAGCACAGCGAGGTCAAAAAATACTCTGTTGTAAAGAAGTCACAGTAAATGAGCAAGTGCTAGTCAAAAAATTAAAAAAAATACAGGGTATTTAGTGAATACTTTTTTTACAAAAAAATGTATATTAAGCTGCATTAGATAGGACTGCTCTATTATGGGTATACCTTGGCGATTGGTGGAGCAGCTTAAGGGTACTTTCACACCAGCGTTTTCTGCAATCCGTCACAATGCGTCGTTTTGCAGAAAAAAACGCATCCTGCAAAAGTGCTTGCAGGATGCGTTTTTTCCCCATAGACTTGTATTGACGACGCATTTGCGACGGATTGCCACACGTCGCATCCATCGAGCGACGGATGCGTTGTGCTTCTGCGGACCGTCGGGAGCAAAAAACGCTACATGAAACGTTTTTTGCTCCTGACGTACCGTTTTTTCCGACCGCGCATGCGCGGCCGGAACTCCGCCCCCACCTCCCCACACCTTACAATGGGGCAGCGGATGCGCCGGAGAAATGCATCCGCTGCCTCCATTGTGCAATGCGCTAAATGCTAGCGTCGGAATCTCTCCCCGAAGCATTGCGACGGGGAGATTCCGACGCTAGTGTGAAAGTAGCCTTATATACATTTTTTTGTAAAAAAAAAGTATTAACTAAATACCCTGTATTTTTTTCATTTTTTGACTAGCACTTGCTCATTTACTGTGACTTCTTTACAACAGAGTATTTTTTACCTCGCTGTGCTCTTTTTATGTCTTCAAGTTTCTTGGTGGTGTGAACAGGTTTCTACAGACTTGTTCACTGTGCAAGTAGCCCATGTGTTTTTTTTTGGTTCTATAATTGTTCTCTTGTTTCTACAAGACTGGGGAGTCCACCACTCCTCTGTGGGCCATTTGCATAGAAGCTGTTCCACCCTGGATGTCCACATGGATATTTTCTCTCTGAACCCTGCTTATACAGGTACTATACAGATGATCAGGTTTTTAATACATCAGATAGGGATTATATACATTAGATAGGACTGCTCTATTATGGGTATACCTTGGAGATTGGTGGAGCAGCTTAATATAGATTTTTTTGCAAAAAAAGTATTAACTAAATACCCTGTCTTTTTTTTCACTTTTTGACTAGCACTTTCTCATTTACTGTGACTTCTTTACAACAGAGTATTTTTTGACCTCGCTGTATTCTAAATAAAATGTATTGAACATTTATTCTGAAACTTTATTGGAAATAAATTCTTGCACCTTTTCCTTTTTTTCTCAAAACCTCTCTTAATACCTTGTCTCTTATAGAAGGCCTGAGGTTTTTCTCTGTGAAGGGGTGAAGAACCCCATCATGTTCACGCTCCATCTACCTTGGTATTGTTGTTTCTTCTCCTTGATATCTCCTTGCTTTTCACTAACAGCACCAAGATTTTCAGGAAAGTAGTCCAAATGGAAATGTAACTTCAAATTCATAAGACAACCCACGGCTTTGAAATTTTTCATCATGTTCTCCAAAGTGGACTTACATTTTGGATCTTTGTTGTTACCTAGAAATTTTTTAATGACTTCTTTAAAAGAATCCCAAGCCCTTTTTTCTCAACAGCTTTAATTTTTGTCTCAAACACATATTCCTTCATGAGTTTCCGAATATCCAGATCCCAAAAAAGTTCTTTCTTCAGTTTTGCTTCAGACAGTCCCTGAAACTTGGTGCACAGGTACTTTAAGGTCTCTTCTTCTTTCGGTAGAGTTTTCACAAATTGCTTCATCAGTCCAAGCTTAATGTGGAGTGGTGGCAGGACTGGGATCAACCAAACTTTCCACAACTATATTCTTGAGTCCAGGTTGCAAAGATGTTTTCGTTGGACAACTTTCTTAGCTCCAGAGATGAGTCCTATCCTGGCTTTCTCATTCAAGTAAAAAGCATGTGTACTTCTTGTATTCGCCTTGCGGACAAAGTAGCAAAGGGAGAACTTTCAGATGACCACATATTGACCATGCTTGATCCTCATAGCTAATTGCGTTGAAAATAAAGTCTAAATTCTTATAGCTTTCCTTCAAGTGCACATAAAGCCCTACAGGCACTGAAGCATACTTGCTGCCATTGCGCAGTAGCACAGCTTGCAGACTTTTTTGGGATGAACCAACAAAGAGTCTCCACTCACCCACATTGTACTCAATGTCAGTGCTTGTAAAAGAAAACTACATGATGGAATTTTTTTGATATTTTTACTGAGTTCAGCGATTGAAAGTAAATATGATTCACCACTCACTTTTCAAAAAATGTTACCCTGTGTATTTATTATATTAGAAAATAAATGTAATCATTAAAATGAGATCCCCGTATATGCACAGTACTAATTATAATTATTTATTAGTATATTAGTTCTACATAAGGCCCACATCGATACACCAAATCAGCAATTGTGTTTTTGTTGCCTTTTCACCAATCATGTGCTATTTATAATATTAATGTCTTTTTAGGGTTTGTTCACATAGTGCTTTTTTCATAATTTTTTGGTAAAAATGCAGAATGTTGGCAGAAAAAACGGCATGTACTTAAAGTGTGTTATTGATGCATTTCTCATACATAGGTTTATGCTTCTTTATTGCATTTTTTATTCATTCATTGAATCGGTAAAAAAACACATTATAAACGCGGTAAGAATAAAAGAAGAAAAAAAATGTACAGCAGCACAAAAAAAGCAAACAAATAAATACACTTTCATTTATTTGCCTGCTACTGTAAAGCACTTTTGACAAACGTAGCTAAAACTCTACATGTGATCAAGCCCTTAGATGGAGGGGAGTGTTTGGCTCCTCACAGGCACTCTCCGATTACTGCTTCCTGTACATCTCCTATAGCTACACCCCTGTATTCTTGCTCCTTCAAGTCCCATATCTACAATTCACTATTAGGATTATCAATACATTCCAAAAGTCGAATATTCTATTAATACTAGAAGACGACTATTTGCCAGTCACTTCTCTTACTCCCATTTGCCAGATCAATTAATATATTTGCGTTGCAACCCATGATATGTTTTGATAAGACATTATGACATATTCTATATATTATATTATATATGTCACGTTACTAAAAATGTATAAAAATGCTAGAAATCAATTTGAATATGGTAAAATTTATGATTAAGCTTCTTTTTAGTATAGATTATGTTAGTATATATACTTTTGTGTTAGAGATATTATGACTAGTTATACACTTTATATGTTTTTTCTACTTCACAGTGGAGGATATTTTATGCATTTTATGGCTAAAAAGGGAACCTGTTACTTGATTCAAGCTATCCAAACCATGGACAGCATGAATCAGAGTCTGGCTGCATGATTGCTGTCACTGTGACATATAAGAGGAAATATAATATGAAGATCCACTAAACCCAGGGACTAGAGGGAGCGACAAGATTAGCCTGGTGTGGCCCTTGCCACCTTTTCCCCACCTTTCAAGTGTTTGACAAGTCTCTTCCATGTTGGTACCTAGCGAGACACTTGTCAATCACCTGGATCGACACTGGGAAAATCTGTCCAAGGATGTCTCCAAACTAGTCTGGTCTCTGCCTATGGTCCTAAGCTTTTCAGTTTTTCAAACTATGGGGGTGATTCATCAAAGATTTTTTGCCAGATTTCTGGTGAAAAAATCTTTGAAAACATTCAATGTTATTGTGCAACCCAAGGTTACACAAAAGGTGACTATTGGCGTCATTCTTGCCCAAGCTCTGACAAAGTGGGTGGAGGTGGGACAGAACAGGAGCATCGAAGGATGAGGAGGCCACTGCTTGTCAAATTCATGACAAGTGGTGGCATTCGCTAAGTCACAAGACTTATTCCAACAGAGGTTGGAGTAAGATTTTTGGCGAGGCGCACAGAGCAGTGCATGCCACTATGTGCCTGATTCATTAACAGGTGTGCGCCTCTTAATTATTCCGGAGAGTCTTCTCTAAAACACCCCCTCATCGAGATCAGCCAGAGAATCACTGATCTTGATGAATCGCCCCTTATATTTTCTCTGAAATGATGAAGTATAAAATATACCTGGCTGAAATCGTGCAGTCGGGCTCTAATCCTAGCTGCCCTTTGTTTTGGCAACATGAAGGACATCACAATTTCCCTTTAATTTTTCCATTATGTTGAAAAATATATTAATGAAGAAAACTGTAAGGCTATATTCACACTTAGCGGTTTTTACCGCGGAACCGCCGCGATTTTGATGCTGCGGGTCCGCAGCAGTTTCCATAGCGTTTACAGTAACATGTAAACCCTATGGAAACCGCAAACCGCTGTGCACATGCTGCGGGAAAAACCGCGTGGGATCGCAGCGGTTTACAACCCGCAGCATGTCACTTCTTTGTGCAGAATCGCTGCGATTCTGCACCCATAGGAATACATTGGGGCTGTGCCCACGTTGCGGGAAGTAAGCGGATAATGTGCGGGTGGTACCCGGGGTGGAGGAGAGGAGACTCTCCTCCAGGCCCTGGGAACCATATTTGGGGTTAAAAAATAAAAAATCTGGTTATACTCACCCTCTGATGTCCGGAGCTCCTGGGCGCTGCACGCGGCCGTCCGGTCAGAGTTGCTGTGCGACCAGGACCTGCGGTGACGTCGCGGTCACATGACCGTGACGTCACGAAGGGTCCTTCTCCCACAGCATCTTTGGAACCGGACCGCCGGGTGCAGCGCCCAGGAGATCCGGACATCAGAGGGTGAGTATAACCAATTTTTATTATTTTTAACATTACTATTGATGCTGCATATTGCTGCATATGCAGCATCAATAGTATAGGCAGAAACCCGCAGCGGAAAACGTGGAACAAACCGCGATAAATCTGCAGGGAGAACCGCAGTTGTTTTGCCCTGCAGATTTATTAAAACTGCTGCCGGAGAACCCGCAGGGACCCGACGCAAGGTGTGAACATAGCCTTACTTGACAAAACACAGCAAAAGTTGAGTGTTGGATTAGTTTTTCGCATCTAGATATCTTGATTAATTGTGGCATGTGTGTCACATTAAAAATGTGACCCCGTATGGGTCTCTTAATTGGAAACATTAGATATTTAATTGTCTGTTTGCATCAGAAACTCTTATTCCTGTATGTGGTCCAGTGATATGTGAGAATATCACCTTTTTATATTTCTAATGGAAAGCAGAATATGCAACCCATACTGGCAGAGAATCATGCAGTATGATTCCAATGAAACAGAAATGTCAAAATTATACAATTCAATGCTCTATCAATATACACTGCACAGTAATTATAAAAGTACCATCATAGCACAGCAGAGAGCATAGTACTACTACTACTTCCATACATGAATATACATGAATATAAAAATTAGAGATTAGATCCTCAATAATGTACAGAGGTTGGATACAGACACATAAGGATTTGTAGTGCACATCACCAGAGAACAAAGTTGTAATAGATGTAATGGTAAAATGGGACTGAAACCAAAACCGTTACTTCAGAGGGGACGGGTCACCCTCATACTGAAAATTGAAGCATGGCTCAATCATAACCTAAAGGGAAACAGAGCTAGCACTCTAAACATCTGATCCCTATTCAGTCATGACTTCCTGCTGTGAACAGGTGATTGAAGTGGGTTGTCTGATGGAGAGCAGACATGAAGTCTATACTTAAGGCTGGGAGGCCACACTTTTAGCGCCTGTGGAGATCAGGCTTCCTATGTTCCTATGTTCAATAGAACTACAAGCAGACTCTTTAAACCTAAAAGTTATGAAAATTGGGTGTTTTGTGCAAGGCGTAGGTCCTATAGTTATGGGAGATATATTTTCGGTGTTGTGACGAAGTGTCAAACATAACTCATTTACTTACATCGCAATGCAGCCTGCCGATAAGCCCACAATAATATCATACAGATGGATAACAATAAATATGCCATGTTTCCTGTCTATAGAAAAATCATGATGGGAAATATGGCATTAATATCTCCTGCCTGGGACCTCCAAGTGGGCAGATATTCTGATAGCTCAGAATCCTATAATTTTTTGGCACTGTAGCCTCATTCCATGGACAAGCCCCATCTGAGGTCACTAATATGCATATTTGTGTGCAACCTCTCATTGCGCAAAAATTTGCAACACTTCAAAAAATTTTACACGTAGCAAATTTGAAAAATCGAAGCTAGTGTCAACCATAAAACTATACAAATATCCTAGTAACTACACAAAGATTTTATCAATATTTTACATCATTTTAAAATTAATTGCTTCCTACCTGGACGACATTGTTGCTTGTAGACAAGATGGCACTTACAGAATCAGTTCCAGGAGCTGCAACTTCGGTGTCTATGAGATTCTCTGTGGGGACGTTCTGCACTGGTTTCAGATAAGCGATTTCATTCTGCTTGGAGTCCAGAGTCACGCACACATCATATGAGAATGGGAAAGGTAAACTGGTATCACTGATCTCAGAAGGACATCCCAGGGTGAACTGAGGATACACGTTTCTGCTATATGCTCCATATGTAGTCGGGGTGTTGTCTTTTCGGCATTTGTAGATGACTGTGATGATAACAGTTATAATGAATAGACAAGAAATCAGAGCTATGGATAAGACTAGATAGAAAGTTACTGAAGATTTAGTATCTGAATTAGCCGGTTGTTTTCTTATTTCTGGCACAATTTGCTGAAAATTCTCTGCCACAACTAAACTCAAGGTGACTGTAGATGACAAAGATGGGGCTCCATTATCCTTCACCAGAACCACAAGTTTTTGTCTTAAATTATCTGCATCTTGAAGATCTCTCACAATCTTTACTTCCCCAGTATATTGGCCAATTCCAAATAATGAAGGATCGGGAACTTGTAGTAAGTGATAGGAGAGCCAGGCGTTGTGTCCAGAGTCAGCGTCCACTGCAATCACTTTGGTGACTAGATAACCTTTCTCAGCAGAGTGAGGAATAAACTCAAATAATGCTGATCCCTCAGTGTCTGGTGATGGGTAGAGGATCTTCGGAGCATTATCATTCTTATCAATGATAAATATCCTCACTGTGACATTACTGCTTAGAGGAGGAGATCCACTGTCTTTAGCCATCACCTGGAACTGAAATTCCCGCAACTGTTCATAGTCAAATGATCTCTGGGCGTAGAGAACTCCGGTCATTGAGTTTATGGAAACATAAGATGTTACAGGTATATCGTCTACATTGATATTAAGAATACTATATGTTACTTTACCATTTTCATAGTTGTCAAGATCTGAACCATGGATGCGCTGAATTGAAGTCCCTGGTTGATTATTTTCTACAACGTAGACAATGTAGTTTGTTTTCTCAAAAATAGGAATATTGTCATTCACATCTGAAATAGTCAGCTGAATACTTTTTTTGGTAGACAGTGGAGGAGATCCTTGGTCCAAACATTGAATTGTAATATTATATAACGAATCTCTTTCTCGGTCCATGCTAGACGCAGTCACAAGTTTATAGTAAGTACTTGAAGATGGAATTAGTTGAAATGCAAATGTCTCTGAAATATGACAAACAACATCTCCATTTATATCAGAATCCAAATCACGAATATTAAAAATTGCAATGACAGTACCAGGTGGAGAATCTTCTGGAACTGACGTTGACAAAGAGGTGACTGTTATTTCAGGTGAATTATCATTCACATCAATCACTTGTACTGACACCTTGCAATATGTCACTTGACCTCCTCCATCTTTAGCCTCTACAGTCATTTCATAGCTTTCTGCTGTTTCATAGTCCAAATTCCCTATTATCACAATGTCTCCATTCAATAAATCAATAGTAAATAATTTCTGAGCAGTTTCAGGAATGTGGCTAAAAGAATATGAAATGAGCCCATTGGGGCCCTCATCTTTATCTGTTGCATTTAGATGGATTACTAGAAAACCAACAGGTGCATTCTCAGGTAATCTTATCTGATAGGTGTCTTGCAGAAATACTGGAAAGTTGTCATTCACATCTTGTACTGTGATTTTAATTATGGCAGTGCCAGTTTTAGGAGGTTTACCCCCATCGGACGCAGATAAGATGAACTCATAGAAACTCTGCTTTTCTCTATCTAATGACTTTTCTAAAATAAGTTCTGGATACTTAATTCCCTCCTTAATTATTCTTTCTCCAAGTTTAAAGTATTCATTACCAGGAAGAACATAACTTTGTATAGAGTTGATACCTATATCTGGATCTTGTGCATTTCCTAATGGAAAATGTACTCCTGGTAGAGAAGACTCACTGATGCCTATATCAAAATGTTTCTTAGAAAATGTCGGGGCGTTATCATTCACATCCTGGATCTCTATTGTGATTGTGTAAAAATACAAAGGATTTTCAATCACAGCTTCCAAATGTATAAAACAGACTTGCTTAGCCCCACATAATGCTTCTCTGTCAATCCTGTCCGATACAATCAAATCTCCATTTTCTAAGTTTACAGCAAAATATTGCTTCTTAGTTTGAGAGGCAGTTTGCATTTTTCTCAACTGCAGTTCCTTAACATTTAAACCTAGATCTTTAGCCACATTCCCGACTACAGATCCTTTCTTTAACTCTTCAGGTATTGAGTATTGTAACTGACCAGAGACCTGCCTGGAGAAAAAAAGCAGAAAGATAAATACTTGCCAAGCAATAAACCTTCGAATGCGACTTTCTCTAGTGGAATTCTTCATTGCAAGCCAAAGTGTCTCTGGTGCTTGTTTTCTTCAGGAACTTCGAAAAACAAGGAATAGAAAATATCCAGGATTTTCATCTAAAGATGCTCAGGGTAATCCAGACTGGAGGATAAAGGTTCGTAATATTGCAGTGTCCTATAATTCTACACTTTAAGACTATGATTGGTTCCCACATCCAGAGAGAAGAAAACCATTTTACAGTCTTCTAGTGACACTCAGAGCTCAGAATAAGGTACTGCAGTGATTTTATTTTCAATCCTACAATCCATGCACATTAAGAAGTCCATTATACTACTACTACTACTACTACTACTACTAATAATAATAATAATAATAATAATAATAATAATAATAAATTCTTATTATTATACAATTTTATATGATGATTCCAAATAAAATTATTAATTATTGCTGCGTTCAACCAGTTCCAACAAATGACAGCATTTTTAAAACTTTTAATCAAAATTTGTACCCAGTACAGGAAATATTTCTTGCATCATTTAGTTTTCTTAAAGGGAATCTGTCACCTACTTTTTCTCGGACCTTTCTCGGCGCCTGCACACTGCAGTACTTTGCTCTGCCCTCAGGCAGACAAAGTACGCCTGCGCCGGAGCTGCGACAGGAAGCAAGGAAGAGGACGTCATCGCATGAAGATAGGAGTCGCCGGACCTGGACCACGATGCCCATCGGACCCGGATTGCACCAGACCGCCCCTGGATAAGTGGTAAGTATAATGTAATTTGTTTTTCTTATTTGTCAGGTTAGATCGGGGGCTTGTCTACAGCATTACAGAATGCTCTGGCGGTGAGCCCGCATCAAAGCCGGGACATGTCAGCTGTTTTGAACAGCTGACATGTGCCTGCAATAGCGGCGAGTGGAGTCGCGATCCACCAGCTGCTATTAACTAGTTAAATGCCGCTGTCAAATGCTGACAGCGGCATTTAACTACTGCTTCCGACCATCCGGCCGGAAATGAGCACATCGCTGACCCCCGTCACGTGATCGGGGGTCAGTGATGCATCAGCATAACAACCAGAGGTCTATTGAAGACCTCTATGGTTGTTGATGCCGGCTTGCTGTGAGCGCCACCCTGAGCCTGTAATTCAGCTACATAGGGGCGATCAGAGCATTGCTCTTATGTAGCAGAGCCGATCAGGCTATGCCAGCTTCTAGCCTCCCATGGCTTACGTTTTTTAGAATTACTTTTTTTTGGTTGCCGCAACATTACATTAAAATGCAATAACGGGCGATCAAAAGAACGTATCTGCACCAAAATGGTATAATTAAAAACGTCAGCTCAGCACGCAAAAAATAAGCCCCACCTGGCCCCAGATCAAGAAAATTGGAGACGCTACGGGTATCAGAAAATTGTGCAATTTTTGTTTTAGCAAAGTTTGGAAAAAAATTTACCACTTAGATAAAAAATAACCTAGACATGTTTGGTGTCTATGAACTCGGAGTGATCTGGAGAATCATAATGGCAGGTCAGTTTTAGCATTTTGTGAACCTAGCAAAAAAGCCAAACAAAAAACAAGTGTGGGATTGCACTTTTTTGCAATTTCACCGCACTTGGATTTTTTTTCCTGTTTTCTAGTACATGACATGGGAAAACCAATGATGTCGTTCAAAAGTACGACTTGTCCCGCAAAAAAATAAGCCCTCACATGGCCAAATTGATGGAAAAATAAAAACGTTATGGCTCTGGGAAGGAGGGAAGCGAAAAACGAAAGCGCAAAACCGAACAAAACTGGGGTCATGAAGGGGTTAACTATAATATTTCATTTTTTTTACTTTGAGTACATATTCATATAGACTTATGCACCTACCTTCCTGGAAGTGGCACTAAGGTGTCGACACCCTTTAAATTTGACTTGGTGCTTTCTGCCTTTTACCTCTTGTTGTCTATGCATTGTTTATATATGGAATACATTTGAATATGTAATTTTCAATATTGCTTGACTGTCCATTTTTTTCTTTGGTTATCTAAATCATTGATTCAACCTACATGGTCTCACAGGGGCCCAAGAGATTAGAGGTCCAACTTCTACACCTTCAATGCAGGTGGAATTTTGCTTTATAATGAGTTATTGGACGTCAAAGGGTCCCTATACTGTTCTTGCACTTGGACCGTTTTTGGTCTGTGTCCACCAGTCTGCAACTTGCTATATAATTTTAGCTTTCATATACCCACAAATCTGACAACACCATATTCTTGTGACTACATCCAAAATATGAACCTGGAAAGCTCCTAGGAAATATACTAAACGTAGCCCATTGCTAAAAAAGTATAAGTATAAAGGACTGAGGTGTGACCATGTGGTCTCCATCAGTTGGAATGAGCAATATATAAGTAAATTAATATATACTGCACAGTATTCTGTATAGTATCGGTTCGTCTGTTTTACACCGTGGCTGATGTTTGCCTCTCTAGGGCTATATGGTGTTGTGGGTCATTAGTGGATGTCCACATTAGTGGAGGTACACATTGAGGAATGCTTCGACCCTATATCTCAGACATATAGAATAAATTATGTCTGCACTTCACCCAACATAGTTATGAATATATCACACAAGATCTGCTGATGACTGTACAATTCTCACAAGGTACAACTACATGATGGCCAGAAGTTCAGCATGAATTTCATTTTTTTTATCTTTTAGCAATGAAAGAATGATTATAAACTAAGAAACCAATGGTGAAAAAGTCTAAATAACAGCTACATATAATAATTCTTTCAAACCATTAAGCCCACCATAAATATGAACTATCTGAGACATTTGGCCAACAACTATCTCTCCTGACTACGCATCCCACCAAGCGCTCGGCCAAACATTTATGTCTTTTCTCCTGAAACCAAAAGGATTAGCTGTTAAAATGCTTAAAATTCCAAGAGCCGAATTCCTCTATCCAAAGACGCTACTTGTTGAGTGGGATCTAGAGGGTCCCAATACACATTAGATCATTATCTAGTCCCGGCAAGATATGCTGGGTTGGCAAACAATTATCCAATCTGTATGTGCATTTCTTGCATGTGTAAGGGGGTGTGCAGGCCGCTGGTTTGAGCCCTGCATTCCTGTGCATGCCTACCTAATGAAATGGGGTTTGTTTTGTGTTTGCTGTGTGCCCGGTGTAGTTTATGATAGCTGACACTGTGTAATATGGTAATGGCTGACACTGTTCTGATATCTGTGTGTTGGGGACAGGACTAGGGGCAGTCAGTGGCAGTGGTAGGTCAGCATTGGTAAGGGTTATGGCAGTGTAGTTGTGGGTTAGTGTAAGGGGGCACTGTGGAGTAGGAGATTAGATTGTGTTGAGAACTGGTTTCAGTCAGAGTGGTGACCGTTGAGAAAGGGGCGGAGCCAGGCAGCGGCAGGGGGAGCGTCTTCCTGAGGTAATTTTCAGGTAGTGGGAGGAGCTAAAGCTGTGTGAGGAGGATTGTTCTAGAAGGAGGTTGTGTCAGAAAGCTGAACAGAGCAACAGTGTAGAGTTGAGAGAGTGAGGCGGCCTGGAAGAATCAGTGGCTGGTCTGTGGGTTACCTCCCGTGACGTCCGGGACTTACGGTCCGAACAGGAATTGCGGAGGCAACCTGAATTTTCACCCAAGATGGGGAAAGTGGACGGGCAGTACTCAGTATCAGCTAGCTGGATGGCTCAGGAAGCTGCGGGCCTGGGAGACATGGTGCAGGAAGAAAAGCTGAGGAAGCAGACCAGGGAAAACGCAGGAGATGGATTACTCATGTATTGGGAAAATGGATGGACTATAACTGTTATGAAGATGCACGAGTTAAATAAAGTTTTATTGAAAATGATTCGGGACTTTGATAACATTTGTGTGTGTCTGCGACGGATTGGAGCCCTTATGCTGTGAAGGATTCTGACTCACAGGTGGGTGAACTACTTGACACACACAGCACACCACAAAATGGACACGATATTTCTGTAGCGGAGCGTCAGGGTGTGATGAAGAAGCAGCAGCAATCCCTCGGTACGGCTACCACCCTGGCCCCCGTTACACATGTCACATATCAAAAATGTACAAGATAAAATTAATTTCACATATGGTTCAACTATAAAAGTGTTTTCTAATTCAAATGGAATCCTTAAAGGGAATTGGTCACCAGTTTTTTGCGACAGAGAGGAGCCAAATGAGAGCAGCATGATGTAGGGGCAGAGACCTTAGATTCCACTGATGTATCACTTACTTGGCTGCATGCCATTATTTTGACAAATTTGTGATTTTAGCTCTTGCATATCTAGCATTTCTCTTAATGCTGAGCTCTGTATAACCACACCCACAACACTGATTGGCACATTTTTGTTCATAGGCAGAAAGCTACTTATCAGTGGTAGGGGTGGGGTTATTCAGAACTCATGAATATGGAGCAGGTTTAGTAGTAGTCCTTTAGTAATAAAGTGCTGACAAAACAATAATTTTATCATATTATAACTACAGCAATCAGCCCAGTAAGCGACACATCACTGGAATCAGAGTCTCTGTCATTATGCTGCTCTCAGATTAGGTGTCAAAAACCTAGAGACAGATTCTTTGAAATAATTACATTCAAGGACTGAAAATTGTTTTCTAGAAATATCATGATGCATAAAAAGACCCAACATAGTGGTCTTCAGTGGTCTCTACTCTGTGAGGAATAAACTCAAATAATGCTGATCCCTCAGTGTCCGGTGATGGGTAGAGGATCTTCGGAGCATTATCATTCTTATCAATGACACACTGTGAAATCTTTAGCCATCACATTTTCTAAGATCACTATTAACCACGTAACCGCTATTTTTACATTTCTCATAATCCCTAAAACTTGTGTTTCCATTTTAGACACATACTGTATTTCCGCAGTATACACCACAAATTGCAATTTCAAGCCCTGGTAACCAAATTTATCAGAATGGGGGTCTTCTGACTGCAGTGAACCAGTTGCAAAAACAATCTCCATAAGCTTCAATAGAGGCATGACTGAGTTTGTTGATGGCACTGTCATTTTAGGTCTATGGAAGTTAGACAAAGAGCAATCTGAAATGAATTACATAGATGGAAAATTGATTTTGAAGTGCAATTCTTTTGATGTACGCCCCATATATACATATTTTCTACAATAGATTAGTGTCATTATTGACCATATGCAGTAATATTGTTATAGTAGTATGCAAAGAAATAAGAAAAAGTAGTGATTGTAAGGATTCTACAGATATGCCTTTATGTTAAGAACTATACTTTTTAGAGAAATAATGCTCAAAAACTTCAGTAAAGCAAATGTATTATATTTACAGTTTTGTTTTATGAATATCTTTTTAGATCTCACTGCATTAAAAATCTTCTACATATACCGGGGGCCGGCTTATACTCGGGTCGGCTTATACTCGAGTATATACGGTATTTCAAAACTAAAGAAAAAATATTTACTTTAAATAACGTATCACTACAATGTAAATAAAAATAAATTCTTATTAAAAAAAATGAATTAAGGCTCACAACTAGAGTTGAGCGACCTTGACCTTTTTAGAGTCGAGCCGGGTTTTGCGAAACCCGACTATGTCCAAAGTCGGGTCGAGTGAAATCGGCCGATTATGACGTAAAGTCGGGATCGACCGAAACACGAAACCCAATGCAAGTCAATGGGGCAGCATAGTCGGCAGTGAGTGGGGGCCAGGAAAACACCTAGAGTGGCCATTTTAATGTCAAAACCATCCATTCTTCTTAATGAAGCTTGTCAAGCGTAATTTACCTTATAATAATTGGAAGGCATTTGAAATTGGGGGTCATTTGGCTAAAGTTGTGGGGGGTAGGGCTGGTTCAAGTAATTAGTGGGCCCAGGAAATCTGGACCACGTCACGGCAGTGGAGCAGGGAGAGGTAAGTATTTCAACTTTGCAAGTGCTGTGAACCTGAGCAAGCAGGGGGGGCCCACTCGTTGGCATTGGCACTGGCACAGGGCCCCTCAAAGTACAGCGGTGTGTTTGCACGGCGGGGGCGCCTCCCACCGGCAGCAACACTTTTGCGTACTATGAGAGGCCCTGTGCCAGTGACGTCGCCAACTAGTATTCCTCCCCCCACCTGATGAAGGAACCTGCACTTTCATCTGCACCTTCCTCTTTGTCCCCGTGTAAGGTGGTATGGTATGCGGGAAGAGCAACCTGACTTTCAGCAGGGTCACAATGTTGTTGTGTAGCGTGCACGGGGAATGTTGCGTTATGGGTCAATGTACCAGCAGACTCATCTATCACTGGCTGGGCAATGGGCACGATGAAGTGGAAACACAGATATAGGCCCAAAGAAGAAAGTGGGCTAAATGCAGTTCAAAATTGGTAACACAGGAATAACCAGGGGGCATTGCAGTGGAGGACAACTGGAATGAGAGGCTGACACAGAGAGTAGGGCCAAATCAGTAAGTAGTCGAAATGCAGTTCAAAATTGGCAACCGTAGTAAACAGGCGGCACAGCTTTGTTCAGTGGAGGAGAACAGCAAGGAGTGGCAGACACCGATAGTAGGCCCCAAACCAACTAGTACGCCAAATGCAGTTGTTCCATTTAACCACAATTTAATGAGAGCCTGAAGATAGAAGCTCAGGAAAGGCAACCTGGGGAACACCTTGGAGTGTAACACACCATCTCTCTCCACCCCATACCCATTTTGTATGGCCTAATGCAGTGTACTTTTCTACAACTACTAAACGAGAGTCGGAAGACCGAAGCAATGGCAAGGAAACCTGGGGAACACCTTAGAGTGTAACACACCCTCTCTCTACACCCCATACCCAATTTGAAGGCCTAATGCAGTGTAGTTTCCAAGAACTACTAAACGAGAGCCGGAAGATCGAAGCTCAGGAAAGGCAACCTGGGGAACACCTTGGAGTGTAACACACCCTCTCGCTACACCCCATACCCAATTTGAAGGCCTAATGCAGCGTAGTTTCCAACAACTACTAAACGAGAGCCGGAAGATCGAAGCTCAGGAAAGGCAACCTGGGGAACACCTTGGAGTGTAACACACCCTCTCTCTATACCCCATACCCAATTTGAAGGCCTAATGCAGTGTAGTTTCCAAGAACTACTAAACGAGAGCCGGAAGATCGAAGCTCAGGAAAGGCAACCTGGGGAACACCTTGGAGTGTAACACACCCTCTCGCTACACCCCATACCCAATTTGAAGGCCTAATGCAGCGTAGTTTCCAACAACTACTAAACGAGAGCCGGAAGATCGAAGCTCAGGAAAGGCAACCTGGGGAACACCTTGGAGTGGAACACACCATCTCTCTACACCCCATACCCAATTTGAAGGCCTAATGCAGAGTAGTTTCCAAGAACTACTAAACGAGAGCCGGAAGATCGAAGCTCAGGAAAGGCAACCTGGGGAACACCTTGGAGTGTAACACAACGTCTCTCTACACGACGGAAGGGCTGATTCTTAGGAAGGAAGGCTGTTGGAAATAAGCATTGCGCGTCCGAGGGTGATTATATTCTTATTAGGTATATACTCACCCTCGGACGCGCCCTGCTTCTTTATTTGGAATGAATGTTTATTTGCAATGTGGTGTTGACTTTCTCTATTATTTTGGTAATTAATGATTTTATTATTTTCATTATTTTGCATCTTCTCGGCAATAATATAAAGAAGACGCGACAGGACAACACTCGGTGGATGCCATATGTGTGTTTTCAATTTAAAAAAACTTTCAGTTAACTACTTGCAGGAGAAAGTAATTGTAGCTGGTGGCCATTTTTAGTACTGTACCAGATTAGAGTTGTGTGTTTGTTTTTAATGTTAAAATTTCTGCATTTGATATCTCACCAGTATTTTCTTTTTTATAAGCAAAATACTTATTTTTATATTTTCTGATGTTGGTTCCAGGGGTACACGGCCAGCAGTGCCCTGGTCAGTGTAGTAGTAGTTGAAAGAATGGACCGCAGACAGGCATCGAAGGCCTAAAATAAAAAAATTGGGCTGGCTGTAGGCAATTTTAAATTGGTTCCAGGGGTACACGGGCAGCAGTGGTGTGGTCAGTGGAGGCCTAGTGGAAGGAGTGACCGCAGACAGGCATCGAAGGCCTAACATAACAAACTTGGGCTGGCTGTAGGCACTTTTAAATTGGTTCCAGGGGTACACGGGCAGCAGTGGTCTGGTCAGTGGAAGTCTAGTGGAAGGAGTGACCGCAGACAGGCATCGAAGGCCTAAAATAATAACACATGGCTGTAGGCAATTTTAAATTGGTTCCAGGGGTACACGGACAGCAGTGGTGTGGTCAGTGGAGGCCTAGTGGAAGGAGTGACCGCAGACAGGCATCGAAGGCCTAAAATAATAACACATGGCTGTAGGCAATTTTAAATTGGTTCCAGGGGTACACGGACAGCAGTGGTGTGGTCAGTGGAGGCCTAGTGGAAGGAGTGACCGCAGACAGGCATCGAAGGCCTAAAATAATAACACATGGCTGTAGGCAATTTTAAATTGGTTCCAGGGGTACACGGGCAGCAGTGACCTGGTCAGTGTAGTAGTAGTTGAAAGAATGGACCGCAGACAGGCATCGAAGGCCTAAAATAAAAAAATTGGGCTGGCTGTAGGCAATTTTAAATTGGTTCCAGGGGTACACGGGCAGCAGTGACCTGGTCAGTGTAGTAGTAGTTGAAAGAATGGACCGCAGACAGGCATCGAAGGCCTAAAATAAAAAAATTGGGCTGGCTGTAGGCAATTTTAAATTGGTTCCAGGGGTACACGGGCAGCAGTGGTGTGGTCAGTGGAGGCCTAGTGGAAGGAGTGACCGCAGACAGGCATCGAAGGCCTAACATAACAAACTTGGGCTGGCTGTAGGCACTTTTAAATTGGTTCCAGGGGTACACGGGCAGCAGTGGTCTGGTCAGTGGAAGTCTAGTGGAAGGAGTGACCGCAGACAGGCATCGAAGGCCTAAAATAATAACACATGGCTGTAGGCAATTTTAAATTGGTTCCAGGGGTACACGGACAGCAGTGGTGTGGTCAGTGGAGGCCTAGTGGAAGGAGTCACCGCAGACAGGCATCGAAGGCCTAAAATAATAACACATGGCTGTAGGCAATTTTAAATTGGTTCCAGGGGTACACGGGCAGCAGTGACCTGGTCAGTGTAGTAGTAGTTGAAAGAATGGACCGCAGACAGGCATCGAAGGCCTAAAATAAAAAAATTGGGCTGGCTGTAGGCAATTTTAAATTGGTTCCAGGGGTACACGGGCAGCAGTGACCTGGTCAGTGTAGTAGTAGTTGAAAGAATGGACCGCAGACAGGCATCGAAGGCCTAAAATAAAAAAATTGGGCTGGCTGTAGGCAATTTTAAATTGGTTCCAGGGGTACACGGGCAGCAGTGACCTGGTCAGTGTAGTAGTAGTTGAAAGAATGGACCGCAGACAGGCATCGAAGGCCTAACATAACAAACTTGGGCTGGCTGTAGGCACTTTTAAATTGGTTCCAGGGGTACACGGGCAGCAGTGGTCTGGTCAGTGGAAGTCTAGTGGAAGGAGTGACCGCAGACAGGCTTCCAAGGCCTAACATAACAAACTTGGGCTGGCTGTAGGCACTTTTAAATTGGTTCCAGGGGTACACGGGCAGCAGTGACCTGGTCAGTGTAGTAGTAGTTGAAAGAATGGACCGCAGACAGGCATCGAAGGCCTAAAATAAAAAAATTGGGCTGGCTGTAGGCAATTTTAAATTGGTTCCAGGGGTACACGGGCAGCAGTGACCTGGTCAGTGTAGTAGTAGTTGAAAGAATGGACCGCAGACAGGCATCGAAGGCCTAAAATAAAAAAATTGGGCTGGCTGTAGGCAATTTTAAATTGGTTCCAGGGGTACACGGGCAGCAGTGACCTGGTCAGTGTAGTAGTAGTTGAAAGAATGGACCGCAGACAGGCATCGAAGGCCTAAAATAAAAAAATTGGGCTGGCTGTAGGCAATTTTAAATTGGTTCCAGGGGTACACGGGCAGCAGTGACCTGGTCAGTGTAGTAGTAGTTGAAAGAATGGACCGCAGACAGGCATCGAAGGCCTAAAATAAAAAAATTGGGCTGGCTGTAGGCAATTTTAAATTGGTTCCAGGGGTACACGGGCAGCAGTGACCTGGTCAGTGTAGTAGTAGTTGAAAGAATGGACCGCAGACAGGCATCGAAGGCCTAAAATAAAAAAATTGGGCTGGCTGTAGGCAATTTTAAATTGGTTCCAGGGGTACACGGGCAGCAGTGGTGTGGTCAGTGGAGGCCTAGTGGAAGGAGTGACCGCAGACAGGCATCGAAGGCCTAAAATAATAACACATGGCTGTAGGCACTTTTAAATTGGTTCCAGGGGTACACGGGCAGCAGTGGTCTGGTCAGTGGAAGTCTAGTGGAAGGAGTGACCGCAGACAGGCTTCGAAGGCCTAACATAACAAAATTGGGCTGGCTGTAGGCACTTTAAATTGGTTCCAGGGGTACATGGGCAGCAGTGTATGGTCAGTGGAAGTCTAGTGGAAGGAGTGACGGCAGACAGTCTTCGAAGGCCTAACATAACAAAATTGGGCTGACTGTAGGCACTTTTAAATTGGTTCCAGGGGTACACGGGCAGCAGTGACCTGGTCAGTGTAGTAGTAGTTGAAAGAATGGACCGCAGACAGGCATCGAAGGCCTAAAATAAAAAAATTGGGCTGGCTGTAGGCAATTTTAAATTGGTTCCAGGGGTACACGGGCAGCAGTGACCTGGTCAGTGTAGTAGTAGTTGAAAGAATGGACCGCAGACAGGCATCGAAGGCCTAAAATAAAAAAATTGGGCTGGCTGTAGGCAATTTTAAATTGGTTCCAGGGGTACACGGGCAGCAGTGACCTGGTCAGTGTAGTAGTAGTTGAAAGAATGGACCGCAGACAGGCATCGAAGGCCTAAAATAAAAAAATTGGGCTGGCTGTAGGCAATTTTAAATTGGTTCCAGGGGTACACGGGCAGCAGTGACCTGGTCAGTGTAGTAGTAGTTGAAAGAATGGACCGCAGACAGGCATCGAAGGCCTAAAATAAAAAAATTGGGCTGGCTGTAGGCAATTTTAAATTGGTTCCAGGGGTACACGGGCAGCAGTGACCTGGTCAGTGTAGTAGTAGTTGAAAGAATGGACCGCAGACAGGCATCGAAGGCCTAAAATAAAAAAATTGGGCTGGCTGTAGGCAATTTTAAATTGGTTCCAGGGGTACACGGGCAGCAGTGGTGTGGTCAGTGGAGGCCTAGTGGAAGGAGTGACCGCAGACAGGCATCGAAGGCCTAAAATAATAACACATGGCTGTAGGCACTTTTAAATTGGTTCCAGGGGTACACGGGCAGCAGTGGTCTGGTCAGTGGAAGTCTAGTGGAAGGAGTGACCGCAGACAGGCTTCGAAGGCCTAACATAACAAAATTGGGCTGGCTGTAGGCACTTTAAATTGGTTCCAGGGGTACATGGGCAGCAGTGTATGGTCAGTGGAAGTCTAGTGGAAGGAGTGACGGCAGACAGTCTTCGAAGGCCTAACATAACAAAATTGGGCTGACTGTAGGCACTTTTAAATTGGTTCCAGGGTAACACGGCCAGCAGTGGCCTGGTCAGTGTAGTAGTTGTAGAAAGAAGGGACCGCAGACAGGCTTCGAAGGCCTAACATAACAAAAATGTCAAAACAATGGTATTGTCAGTGCCAGGCATTGAAGGATGTCAGCGGCTAGACTACACATTGGTGAAGCTGTGAGAGATAATTTTGCTAGTGGTAGAGCACTGTTTGAGCTGGGGGGGGGAACTGTCTTGTGGCCGGCGGTACAGGCACAGGGCCCCTCATATTACAACGGTGTGTCTGACGTTGGGTGCGCACCACCACCGCCAGAGACACTTTATTGTACTATGAGGGACCCAGTGGCAGTGCCGTCGACCAAAAGCGGCCACACCCACCTCTTCAGACAAACAGCACTCTCAAGGGTCCAAGCGCAAAGTGGCGATAGCACGGCCCCGTGTGGGGAGTTTGGCCATTTCGTGAGGTGGAAACATGTCGTATGCTGGACAATCAGGTGAAGAAAATTACGAGATTGGAAAAGTCATTCAGAATAGTCCACAGGCAAGACCTTTTCATAGGAAAGCTAGGTGTCAGCCGGGCAGGGTGGGGCAAAAGATTTTGAAATCCAGTTGTGGTTCATTTTAATGAAGGTTAGATCATCTACATTTTGGGTAGCCAGACGAGTCCTTTTTTCTGTTAGTATTGAACCTGCAGCACTGAATACTCTTTCTGATAGGACACTAGCTGCCGGGCAAGCAAGCTCCTGCAATGCATATTCTGCCAATTCTGGCCAGGTGTCTAATTTGGATGCCCAGTAATCAAATGGGAATGACGGTTGAGGGAGAACGTCGATAAGGGATGAAAAATAGTTTGTAACCATACTGGACAAATGTTGTCTCCTGTCACTTTGAATTGATGCTGCAGTACCTGTCCTGTCTGCGGTCATAGAAAAATCACTCCACAACCTGGTCAGAAAACCCCTCTGTCCAACGCCACTTCTGATTTCTGCCCCTCTAACACCTCTGGTCTGCTGGCCCCTGGAGCTCGTGTGAGAACGATCACGGGCGCTGTGTGCAGGGAATGCCAGAAGCAAACGGTCAACAAGAGTTGATTGTTTTGTTGCTAATATTAGTTCCAAGTTCTCATGTGGCATAATATTTTGCAATTTGCCTTTATAGCGAGGATCAAGGAGGCAGGCCAACCAGTAATCGTCATCGTTCATCATTTTTGTAATGCGTGTGTCCCTTTTGAGGATACGCAAGGCATAATCCGCCATGTGGGCCAAAGTTCCCGTTGTCAAATCTGCGGTTGTGCTTGGTTGAGGGGCAGTTGCAGGCAAATCTACGTCACTTGTGTCCCTCAAAAAACCAGAACCCGGCCTTGCCACGCCACCAATTTCCCGTGCCCCCGGGAAAGCTTCCTCATTAAAAATATACTCATCCCCATCATCCTCCTCATCCTCCACCTCCTCTTCGCCCGGTACCTCGTCATGTACACTGCCCTGACCAGACAATCGCTGACTGTCATCAAGGCTTTCCTCTTCCTCTGGTGCAGACGCCTGATCCTTTATGTGCGTCAAACTTTGCATCAGCAGACGCATTAGGGGGATGCTCATGCTTATTATGGCGTTGTCTGCACTAACCAGCCGTGTGCATTCCTCAAAACACTGAAGGACTTGACACATGTCTTGAATCTTCGACCACTGCACACCTGACAACTCCATGTCTGCCATCCTACTGCCTGCCCGTGTATGTGTATCCTCCCACAAAAACATAACAGCCCGCCTCTGTTCGCACAGTCTCTGAAGCATGTGCAGTGTTGAGTTCCACCTTGTTGCAACGTCTATGATTAGGCGATGCTGGGGAAGGTTCAAAGAACGCTGATAGGTCTGCATACGGCTGGAGTGTACAGGCGAACGGCGGATATGTGCGCAAAGTCCACGCACTTTGAGGAGCAGGTCGGATAACCCCGGATAACTTTTCAGGAAGCACTGCACCACCAGGTTTAAGGTGTGAGCCAGGCAAGGAATGTGTTTCAGTTGGGAAAGGGAGATGGCAGCCATGAAATTCCTTCCGTTATCACTCACTACCTTGCCTGCCTCAAGATCTACAGTGCCCAGCCACGACTGCGTTTCTTGCTGCAAGAACTCGGACAGAACTTCCGCGGTGTGTCTATTGTCGCCCAAACACTTCATAGCCAATACAGCCTGCTGACGTATGCCAGTAGCTGCCCCATAATGGGAGACCTGGTGTGCAACAGTGGCAGGTGCGGATGGAGTGTTTGTGCGACTGCGGTCTGTGGACGAGCTCTTGCTTCTGCAGGAGGACGAGGAGGAGGAGGAGGAGGGGGTGCGAACGGCTACAGACAACTGTTTACTAGACCGTGGGCTAGGCAGAACTGTCCCAAACTTGCTGTCCCCTGTGGACCCTGAATCCACCACATTTACCCAGTGTGCCGTGATGGACACGTAACGTCCCTGGCCATGCCTACTGGTCCATGCATCTGTTGTCAGGTGCACCTTTGTGCTCACAGATTGCCTGAGTGCATGGACGATGCGCTCTTTAACATGCTGGTGGAGGGCTGGGATGGCTTTTCTGGAAAAAAAGTGTCGACTGGGTAGCTCGTAGCGTGGTACAGCGTAGTCCATCAGGTCTTTGAAAGCTTCGCTTTCAACTAACCGGTAGGGCATCATCTCTAACGAGATTAGTCTAGCTATGTGGGCGTTCAAACCCTGTGTACGCGGATGCGAGGCTAAGTATTTCCTTTTTCTAACCATAGTCTCATGTAGGGTGAGCTGGACTGGAGAGCTGGAGATCGTGGAACTAGCGGGGGTGCCGGTGGACATGGCAGACTGAGAGACGGTGGGAGATGGTATTGTTGCCGCCGGTGCCCTAGATGCAGTGTTTCCTACTACGAAACTGGTGATTCCCTGACCCTGACTGCTTTGGCCTGGCAAAGATACCTGCACAGATACAGCAGGTGGTGCGCTAAATGGTGGTCCTACACTGCCGGAAGGGATGTTGCGTTGATGACTAGCTTCATTGGCCGAGGGTGCAACAACCTTAAGGGACGTTTGGTAGTTAGTCCAAGCTTTCAAATGCATGGTGGTTAAATGTCTATGCATGCAACTAGTATTGAGACTTTTCAGATTCTGACCTCTGCTTAAGGAAGTAGAACATTTTTGACAGATGACTTTGCGCTGATCAATTGGATGTTGTTTAAAAAAATGCCAGACTGCACTCTTTCTAGCATCGGATACCTTTTCAGGCATTGCAGACTGAGCTTTAACCGGATGGCCACGCTGTCCTCCACCAGGTTTTGGCTTTGCCACGCGTTTTGGGCAAGATACGGGCCCGGCAGATGGAACCTGTGGCGATGTTGATGCCTGCTGCGGCCCCTCCTCCTCCTCTGCTTCAGAACTGCTGCCGCCTGCACCCTGTTCCCCCAATGGCTGCCAATCGGGGTCAAGAACTGGGTCATCTAATAACTCTTCTTGTACCTCCTGCGCAACTTCGTCTGTGTCACCGTGTCGTTCGGTGGTATAGCGTTCGTGATGGGGCAACATAGTCTCATCAGGGTCTGATTCTTGATCAGCACCCTGCGAGGGCAATGTTGTGGTCTGAGTCAAAGGACCAGCATAGTAGTCTGGCTGTGGCTGTGCGTCAGTGCACTCCATGTCAGATTCAATTTGTAATGGGCATGGACTGTTAACTGCTTCACTTTCTAAGCCAGGGACGGTATGTGTAAAGAGCTCCATGGAGTAACCCGTTGTGTCGCCTGCTGCATTCTTCTCTGTTGTTGTTTTTGCTGAAGAGGACAAGGAAGTGACTTGTCCCTGACCGTGAACATCCACTAACGACGCGCTGCTTTTACTTTTACCAGTTTCACGAGATGAGGCAAAAGAGCTAGAGGCTGAGTCAGCAAGATAAGCCAAAACTTGCTCTTGCTGCTCCGGCTTTAAAAGCGGTTTTCCTAATCCCAGAAAAGGGAGCGTTCGAGGCCTTGTGTAGCCGGACGACGAACCTGGCTCCACAGCTCCAGACTTAGGTGCAATATTTTTTCCCCCACGACCACCTGATGCTCCACCACTACCACTACCCTCATTACCAGCTGACAATGAACGCCCCCGGCCACGACCTCTTCCACTAGACTTCCTCATTGTTTTAAAAACGTAACCAAACTAACGTTATTTGTTGCAGTCACACAACTTACACGGTGAGCTATAACTTCTGTATGATTTAGCTACCCCTTTACAGGTTGGTGAGACCACAGCGAAAATCAGGCCCAATGTTACACACTCTTTTTTTGGTGGCTGCAAATTAGAGAGATGCCCCACACGCAGGACTGTCACTGAAGCACAAATGTTAATATTAATGTCACACTATTATTTTTTTTTTATTTTTATTTTTTTCAGGAACACTTTAGAAACCCCCCAAAAAAAAAAAAATAGATTTTTGCAGGGAGAATTTAGAAAACAAATGTAACAAACTATATGCTTTCTATGGGCCACTGAGTGAGAGATGACGCACACAGGAATCAGGAGTGGCACACAAGCCCAGAGGCCAATATTTTTCTACCAATGATTGATGGAGTTATTTTCTCTGGTAGATTTTGGAACCCAAATCAAGGAAAAAAAATGTAGGCTTTCTATGGACCACAATTGGAGAGAGAGAGAGAGAGAGATGGCACACCCAGGAGTCAAGACTGGCACACAAGCAGAAAGGCCAATATTAATCTCCCACTGTTTTTTTTGGTTGTTTTTTTTTTTTTTTTTTTCAGGGAGACTTTAGAAAAAAAAATAATAAAAAAAATATGATTTTATCAGGAAGAATTTAGAAACCAAATAAAATAAAATGATTTTTTCAGGGAGAATTTATAAAACAAATAAAACCAAAAATAGGCGTTCTATGGCCCACTGACTGAGAGATGACGCACCCAGGAGTCAAGACTGGCACACAAGCAGAAAGGCCAATATTAATCTCCCACTGTTTTTTTTGGTTGTTTTTTTTTTTTTTTTTTTCAGGGAGACTTTAGAAAAAAAAATAATAAAAAAAATATGATTTTATCAGGAAGAATTTAGAAACCAAATAAAATAAAATGATTTTTTCAGGGAGAATTTATAAAACAAATAAAACCAAAAATAGGCGTTCTATGGCCCACTGACTGAGAGATGACGCACCCAGGAGTCAAGACTGGCACACAAGCAGAAAGGCCAATATTAATCTCCCACTGTTTTTTTTGGTTGTTTTTTTTTTTTTTTTTTCAGGGAGACTTTAGAAAAAAAAATAATAAAAAAAATATGATTTTATCAGGAAGAATTTAGAAACCAAATAAAATAAAATGATTTTTTCAGGGAGAATTTATAAAACAAATAAAACCAAAAATAGGCGTTCTATGGCCCACTGACTGAGAGATGACGCACCCAGGAGTCAAGACTGGCACACAAGCAGAAAGGCCAATATTAATCTCCCACTGTTTTTTTTGGTTGTTTTTTTTTTTTTTTTTTTCAGGGAGACTTTAGAAAAAAAAATAATAAAAAAAATATGATTTTATCAGGAAGAATTTAGAAACCAAATAAAATAAAATGATTTTTTCAGGGAGAATTTAGAAAACAAATAAAACCAAAAATAGGCGTTCTATGGCCCACTGACTGAGAGATGACGCACCCAGGAGTCAAGACTGGCACACAAGCAGAAAGGCCAATATTAATCTCCCACTGTTTTTTTTGGTTGTTTTTTTTTTTTTTTTTTCAGGGAGACTTTAGAAAAAAAAATAATAAAAAAAATATGATTTTATCAGGAAGAATTTAGAAACCAAATAAAATAAAATGATTTTTTCAGGGAGAATTTATAAAACAAATAAAACCAAAAATAGGCGTTCTATGGCCCACTGACTGAGAGATGACGCACCCAGGAGTCAAGACTGGCACACAAGCAGAAAGGCCAATATTAATCTCCCACTGTTTTTTTTTTTTTTTTCAGGGAGACTTTAGAAAAAAAAATAATAAAAAAAATATGATTTTATCAGGAAGAATTTAGAAACCAAATAAAATAAAATGATTTTTTCAGGGAGAATTTATAAAACAAATAAAACCAAAAATAGGCGTTCTATGGCCCACTGACTGAGAGATGACGCACCCAGGAGTCAAGACTGGCACACAAGCAGAAAGGCCAATATTAATCTCCCACTGTTTTTTTTTTTTTTTTTCAGGGAGACTTTAGAAAAAAAAATAATAAAAAAAATATGATTTTATCAGGAAGAATTTAGAAACCAAATAAAATAAAATAATTTTTTCAGGGAGAATTTAGAAAACAAATAAAACCAAAAATAGGCGTTCTATGGCCCACTGACTGAGAGATGACGCACACAGGAGTCAGGAGTGGCACACAAACCCAGAGGCCAATATTTTTCTACCAATGATTGATGTAGTTATTTTCTCTGGTAGATTTTAGAACCCAAATCAAGGAAAAAAAATATAGGCTTTCTATGGACCACAATTGGAGAGAGAGAGAGAGAGAGAGAGAGAGAGAGAGAGAGAGAGAGAGAGAGATGGCACACCCAGGAGTCAAGACTGGCACACAAGCAGAAAGGCCAATATTAATCTCCCACTGTTTTTTTGGTTGTTTTTTTTTTTTTTTTTTTTCAGGGAGACTTTAGAAATAAAAATAATAAAAAAAATATGATTTTATCAGGAAGAATTTAGAAACCAAATAAAATAAAATGATTTTTTCAGGGAGAATTTAGAAAACAAATAAAACCAAAAATATGCGTTCTATGGCCCACTGACTGAGAGAGAGAGAGAGATGGAACGCTTAGTACTGGCACACAAGCCCAAAGGGCAATATTAATCTCCCTTTTTTTTTCCAGGGAGAATTTCTGAAACCCAAAAAAAAAATAAAATAGGCTTTCTATGGCCCACTATTTGTGAGAGAGATGGGACGCTCAGGACTGGCACAGATGGCACGCTCAGGACTGGCACAGAAGCCCAGAGGCCAATATTAATCTCCCTTTTTTTCTGGGAGAATTTATAAAACCAAAAAAATATTTAAATAGGCTTTCTATGGCCCACTATTTGTGAGAGAGATGGCACGCTCAGGACTGGCACAGATGGCACGCTCACAACTGGCACAGAAGCCCAGAGGCCAATATTAATCTCCCTTTTTTTCTGGGAGAATTTATAAAACCAAAAAAATATTTAAATAGGCTTTCTATGGCCCACTATTTGTGAGAGAGATGGCACGCTCAGGACTGGCACAGATGGCACGCTCACAACTGGCACACAAGCCCAGAGGCCAATATTAATCTCCCTTTTTTCAGGGAAAATTTATAAAACCAAAAAAAAAATTAAATAGGCTTTCTATGGCCCACTATTTGTGAGAGAGATGGCACGCTCAGGACTGGCACAGATGGCACGCTCACAACTGGCACACAAGCCCAGAGGCCAATATTAATCTCCCTTTTTTCAGGGAAAATTTATAAAACCAAAAAAAAAATTAAATAGGCTTTCTATGGCCCACTATTTGTGAGAGAGATGGGACGCTCAGGACTGGCACAGATGGCACGCTCAGGACTGGCACAGAAGCCCAGAGGCCAATATTAATCTCCCTTTTTTTCAGGGAGAATTTATAAAACCCAAAAAAAAATAAAATAGGCTTTCTATGGCCCACTATTTGTGAGAGAGATGGCACACTCAGGACTGGCACACAAGCCCAAAGGCCAATATTAATCTCCCACTGTATTTTTATCAGGGAGAATTTATACACCCCACAAAAAAAAATACAGAAAAATGAAAAGGCTTTCTATGGCCCACTATGTGAGAGAGATGGCACACACAGGGATGGCACTCTAGCAGAAATGCCAAATTGCCAATCTTAATCTCCCACCAAAAAAAAAAAAAAAAAAAAAACAGGGAATGTCCTACAATTACTATCTCCCTGCCTGCAGTAATCTCAGCCAGGTATGGCAGGCAGCTACTATCTCCCTGCCTGCAGTAATCTCAGCCAGGTATGGCAGGCAGCAATAAGGAGTGGACTGATGCACAAATGAAATAAAAAGTGTGGACAAACAAAAAAGATAGCTGTGCAGAAAGGAAGGAACAAGAGGATTTGTGCTTTGAAAAAAGCAGTTGGTTTGCACAGCGGCGTACACACAGCAATGCAGCTATCAGGGAGCCTTCTAGGGCAGCCCAATGAGCTACAGCGCTGAGGGGAAAAAAAAAAAAAAAAAAAATTCCACTGTCCCTGCACACCGAGGGTGGTGTTGGACAGTGCAAATCGCTGCAGCACAAGCGGTTTTGTGGTTAATGGACCCTGCCTAACGCTATCCCTGCTTCTGACAAAGCGGCAGCAACCTCTCCCTAAGCTCAGATCAGCAGCAGTAAGATGGCGGTCGGCGGGAACGCCTCTTTATAGCCCCTGTGACGTCGCAGACAGCAAGCCAATCACTGCAATGCCCTTCTCTAAGATGGTGGGGACCAGGACCTATGTCATCACGCTGCCCACACTCTGCGTTTACCTTCATTGGCTGAGAAATGGCGCTTTTCGCGTCATTGAAACGCGACTTTGGCGCGAAAGTCGCGTACCGCATGGCCGACCCCGCACAGGGGTCGGATCGGGTTTCATGAAACCCCGACTTAGCCAAAAGTCGGCGACTTTTGAAAATGTTCGACCCGTTTCGCTCAACCCTACTCACAACAATAGTATCAACATTAACCAATATACTGCAAGTCTAGCTTTCATACCTGTACATTGCTGATCTTGGGAAGGTGGACATTTGTTGGATCTGTTCCATGAGCAGAATCATCAGTGTCTATGAGATTCTCTGTGGGGACGTTCTGCACTGGTTTCAGATAAGCGATTTCATTCTGCTTGGAGTCCAGAGTCACACACACATCATAGGAGAATGGGAAAGGTAAACTGGTATCACTGATCTCAGAAGGACATCCCAGGGTGAACTGAGGATACACGTTTCTATTGAAAGCATCAAAGGATGTTGGACTGTGAGTTTTTCGGCATTTAGCGATGACTGTGATTAACACTATGACAATGAATAACAGAGAGATCAGACCTATAGCTATTACAAGGTAGAATGTGGTATTGGAGACAGTTGCTGAGTTATTGGGTTGACGTCTTATTTCTGGCACAACTTGCTGAAAATTTTCTGCTACAACCAAGTTCAAAGTTGCTGTAGATGACAGAGATGGTACGCCATTATCTTTGACCAGAACTACAATTTTTTGTCTTAATGTTTCTATATCTGGAAGATCTCTTCCAATTCTGATTTCACCAGTATATTGCCCAATGGATAAAATAGAAGGATCGGGAACTTGTAGTAAGTGATAGGAGAGCCAGGCGTTGTGTCCAGAGTCAGCGTCCACTGCAATCACTTTGGTGACTAGATAACCTTTCTCAGCAGAGTGAGGAATATACTCAAATAATGCTGATCCCTCAGTGTCTGGTGATGGGTAGAGGATCTTCGGAGCATTATCATTCTTATCAATGACACATATCCTCACTGTGACATTACTGCTTAGAGGAGGAGATCCACTGTCTTTAGCCATCACCTGGAACTGAAATTCCCGCAACTGTTCATAGTCAAATGATCTCTGGGCGAAGAGAACTCCAGACATTGAGTTTATGGAGACATAAGATGTCACTGGGATGTCATCAATATTTTGGCTAATGATGGTATAAGTGACTCTAGCGTTCTCATTTTCATCCAGGTCAGACGCATGAATATTCTGTATTGATGCTCCTGCTGGAATGTGCTCTAGAATATGAGAAATATAAAAAGGTTTTCCAAAAACTGGTTCATTATCATTCACATCTGAGACAGTAATGTGAACTGTTTTCTTAGTGACCATTGGAGGAGAGCCTTCATCTTCTGCTATAAGTGTGATGTTGTATGCTGACGTCGTCTCTCTGTCAAGTTCTCCTGCAGTTACAAGCTTGTAATAATTATTAGATGATGGAACTAGTTTAAATGCCTTTATTTCTGTTATTTGACAGTTCACTTCTCCATATTTCCCAGAATCCAAATCCTTTACATTAATCAATGCTACGAGCGTCCCAGGTGAAGAATCCTCTGGAATTGGAGTAGACAGTGACGTAATCGTTATCTCAGGAGCATTGTCGTTAAGATCCAAAATTTGTATAGAGACAGTACATTTGGAAACTAGACCTCCACCATCAGTAGCTTTCACCATCATCTCATAGGTCTGTGCTGTTTCATAGTCTAGTTTTCCTATAATTTTTATGATCCCACTCTGAGAATCAATAGTAAATACTTGTTTTGCACTTTCAGGAATGTGACTAAATGAATATGAGATTTCTGCATTGGATCCTTCATCCTTATCGCTGGCGTTCAATTGTAAAGCCACATATCCAATTGGAAAATCTTCATTTAAACTAACTTTATAATTTTTTTGACTAAATACTGGATAATTGTCATTTATATCCTGAACTTCAATCTTTATCATGGCAGTTCCAGTTTTAATTCTTTTTCCTCCATCAGAAGCAGTTAAAATAAATTCAAATTTTTGCTGCTTTTCACGATCCAAAGAATGCACTAAGGTAAGTTCTGGATTTTCCATGTCTGATTTTTCCACCAGTGAGAAGTATGAATTGGGACTTAGACTATAGCTTTGTAAAGAATTGGTGCCTAAATCTGGATCTCGCGCATGTTCTAAAACAAATCTTGCTCCAGGCAATGAAGATTCACTTATTCTTAGATTAAATATTTCATTTGGAAAACTTGGTGGGTTATCATTTATATCTTGGATTTCAATTTTTGCAGAAAAAACATTTACTGGATTTTCGGCTAAAATCTCAAGATCCAGAAAGCAGCTCAGCTCTGCCCCACAGATCTCCTCCCTGTCTATCCTGTCACTCACATATAAATTACCATTTTCTGCGCTGATATTGAAACAATTTCTGCTGTGATGAGAAACAATCCTTAACTTTCTCATTTTAAGGTTGCTGCTGTCCAATCCTAAATCTTCTGCAACGTTCCCAATGATAGAATTTAGCTTCAGCTCCTCTAGAATTGAGTAGTAGAACTGATTAGGAGCAGCCATAGAAAAGAAACCAAAGTAGAAAAATAGTACTTGCCAAGCCATGTCCTGGGTATAGTAAAATCCTGAATTCTTGCAGTTGTTTTCTTAGAATTCAAATAAAGATAAAAAAATGAAGGGTAATACGATCAGAGACACAGCCTTGCTTCCTTTTCCGATATGCAATGTCTGGATATTATAGAAAAATCACTAGCTCCACACACTGTTCAGATAGATTTTGAAATTGTTAGACAACAGCACCACCATGAGGAAAAAGAAAAATGCTACAAATAAGAATTGCACACTAAAAAAAATTATCATTAGAAAAATGTTTTTACTTTATTATTTACCTTTTCATTTTGCAGAATAGGCAACTTTTCCTTACTAAGATACGACGAAATTGTTAAATCTTTTATGTTAAGTTTGCTATCATTATTATTAAAATCTATTTAGTTAGTAAATTACACTACGGAAATAAAACAATTTTTCTATATCTATTTTGTAACTATATTTATGTGCCATATATACCATGTTTCATATAATCTGACCCTTTAATCTGTTTTTTTTCTATGAGTTTCCTCAACTTTTATATGTTTGTTTTATATCATTTTTGTGGAAAGCTATGTTTATTAAAATTGCTATTTTATTATGATGAAGTGTACAACATCTGCTTTCCATGTAGAATTGGGCACTGTATCATTTACTATGATTGGCACATATTTCCTTTTTATTTTTTTTGCATTTTTTTTATAACCCAATGTGTAACCAGACCAGAATAATCTGTTGCTTAACTGCAGTCTCAGCTGTTCTTTATATTTTACCATTACACTCATATGGCTTAACTTACTTATTTTATGTTCCTGAATGAGACTAACATTTTAACCCCTTTGAGATGGAGCCTGTTTTCACCTTCATGCCCAAGCCAATTTTTACAATTCTGACCACTGTCACTTTATGATATAATAAACCTGGAATGCTTCAACGGAACCTGGTGATTCTGAGTTTTCTCGTGACATATTGCATTTTATGATACTGGTAAAATTTCTTTAATATGATTTGCGTTTATGTGTGAAAAAAATGGAAATTTGGCAAAACATTTTGTAAATTTTGCAATTTTCAAACTTTTAATTTTTCTGCCCTTAAATCAGAGTCATACCGCACAAAATAGTTAAGAAATAACACTTCCATATGTCTACTTTACATCAGCACAATTTTGTAAACATAATTTTTGTTAGGAAGTTATAAGGGTTAAAAGTTGACCAGCAATTTTTAATTTTTACAACAAAATTTGCAAAATCCTTTTTTTTAGGGACCACATCACACTTAAAGTGACTTTGAGGGGCCTATATGACAGACAATGCCCCAAAATGACACCATTTTAAAAACTGCACTCCTCAAGGTACTCAAAAGCACATTCAAGAAGTTTAATAACCCTTCAGATGCTTCACAGGAACTTTTGGAATGTGGTAGGAAAAAATAAACATTTATTTTTCATTCACAAAAATTTTCTTTAGACCTAATTTTTTTTTACTTTTGCAAAGGTAACAGGAGAAAATGGACCATACGTTTTGTTGTGACATTTCTCCTGAGCATGCCGATACTTCATATGTGGGGGAAAACTACTGTTTTGGCGCACGGCAGGGTTCAGACGGAAGTAGCACCATTTGACTTTTAGAATGCAAAATTTGCTGAAATCATTTGCAAACACCATGCCGTGTTTGGAGAGTCCCCGATGTGCCTAAAAAGTGGAAGCCCAAACAAGTGACCCCAATTTGGAAACTAGACCCTTTAGGGATCTTATCTAGATGTGTGGTAAGCACCTTGAACACCCAATACTTCAAAAACGTTTATAACGTAGAGCCATGGAAATAAAAAAAAATCACATTTTTCCCAAATAAATCTTTTAAGCTCCAAATTTTGCATTTACATAAAGGTAACATGAGAAATTGCACAATACAATTTTTTGTGCAATTTCTCCTCAGTACGCCGCTACCCAATATGTGAAGGGAAACAACTGTTTGGGCGCACGGCAGGACTTGAAAGGGAAACAGCGCCATTTGACTTTTGAAATGCAAAATTTGATGGAACAATTAGCGGACACCATGTTGTATTTGAAGAGCCCCTGATGTGCCTAAACAGTGGAAACTGCCCACAATTGACACCACTTTGGAAACTAGACCCCTTCTAGAACTTATCTAGAAGTGTATTGACCACCTTGAACCCACTGGTGCTTCACAGAAGTTTATAGCATAGAGCCGTGGAAATAAAATAAATCACATTTTTTCCCAAATAAATGTATTTTAGCTCCATATTTTGCATTTTCATAAGAGTAACAAGAGAAATTGCTTCATACAATTTGTTATGCAATTTCTCCTGAGTACGCCAATACCACATATGTGGGGGAATACTACTGTTTGGGTGCACAGCAGGGCTTGGAAGGGAAGGAGCGCCATTTGACTTTTTGAATGCAAAATTTGATGGAATAATTAGTGGATGCCATATCGCGTTTGAAAAGCACCTGATGCACCTAAACAGTAGAAACCCCCACAAGTGACACCATTTTGAAAAATATACCCCTTTGGGACCTTATCTAGATGTTTATTGAGCACCTTGAATCCTCAGGTGCTTCACATATATTTGTAACGTTAAGCTGTGAAAATAAAAAAAATCACATTTTCCTGCAAAAAACAAACTATTTTACCTACAAATTTTGTATTTTCCTAAGGGCAAAAGTAGAAAATGGACCCCAAAGTTTGTTGTGCAATTTCTTCTGAATTCACTGATACCCCATATGTGGTCGAAAACTACTTTTGAGGCACAGTGCAAAGCTCAGAAGGGAAGTAGCATCATATTACAGTGCAGATTTTGCTGCACTGATTTGAGGGTGCCATGTGACATTGGCAGAGCCCCTGCGGTGCCAGAACAGCAGAACCCCACATAATTGACCCCATTTTACCAATTAAACCGCTCAATAAATTCATCTAGGGGTGTAGTGATTATATTGACACCACAGGTGTGTCACAAACTTTTATACCAATGGGTAGTGAAGAAAAAATAATTTACATTTTTATGAACAAGATTGTGTGTTAGCCCCACACTGGGAAATGGGTAAAAATGGCATCAAAATTTGTCCTACAATTTCTGCTGAATGTAGAAATCCCTCATATGTGGCTGTACAGTACTACTTTGCCATACGGAGTGAATTAAGAGGGACAAAGCGCCATTTGTCTCCGGTAGCGCAGATTTTCCTAGACTAGTTTGTGGATTCCATATAAAGAGCCCCTAAGTGCTAGAAAAGCAGAATTCCCCCTCAAGTGACCACATTTTGGAAATTATAACCCTTTGGAATTTATCTACAGATGTAGTGACGTTTTTGACTCCATTGGTGTTTTCCAGAAACAGGCAGCAGTGGATGTTGCTGAGTAAAAATTGCAAACTGCTGTTGCAGCGCCCCAGGGTCCTGGTCATTGCAGTAATATCATTCTCCTCTAGGGGGAGTGATGTTACGTCTGAAGGCAATAAAGGAGATCATTTTACCAGGTATCACAAACCACACAACACACTTCACACTCCAGTCCACCAGGGGGAGCCATGCTCCTATTTATTAGGGCACTTCTCACAATTAGGTAAAACTGGTGGTCTGGATAGGAAGTTAGGCAGAAGCTGTCTGGGCTTCACCCAGTGAGCTGCTATCTGAGCTCTGCTCAGGTAGTTGGTCCCTGACAGGGGTGGGACTGTCAGAGGCCTAAACAGAAGGTCACGGAGCTGCATTTTAAAGGCTTTTCCCAAGTTATCTATCAGCAGTGCACCGCCCGGTTTCTTGTTTGTGGTGGGTGGAGTGATCTTCATTGACAGCTGGAATTATGGTGCCGCTAGCCCAAACTGTAAACTCTCTGAGGCTGCAAGCAGAGGCAGCTTAGCTTTTGTAACATAAGAGAAGTGCAGGGGCACTAAAGCTGGCACATCCAGCAATCCAGACAACTTCAAAGCAGCACTTGCAAACTCTTTTAAAATCAAAGTATTTGGAATCTAACAAGTAAAATGTGTTAAATCCAAGTGGATCTGATAGCGCCTATAGTACTTTGATTTAACAACAATTTACTCATTAGTTGCCAAATACTTTGTTTGCTAATATTTCTGCAACAGGAGGCAAATTATACAAAAAGTGTTTTGTTCTACTCTGCAGCCACTATTACATTGTGTATCCAGTTCAGCATAAAAATTGATGAAATGTACTCTTTAAGGAGAACTGTGTTGGACAGCAAACAGTACCATCTGATACTCATGGTCTCCACTGTTAATAACTGTTTTGACTACCATATGTCTAGTAGACCCCTATGATTAGATATAGTAGGCATAGAACGGCTATAGAAGGTGGATGCTCCTTGGCAGATTTATAGATATAAGAAGATAAAACTAGGCACTTTCTAGTAGGGTTGAGCGACCTTTACTTTCATAGGATTGGGTCGGGTTTCACGAAAAAAAAGTCGGGGTCGGGGTCGGCCGAAACCTGAAACCCAATGCAGTGCATTGGGTTTCCATGGTTCACAGGGTCTGAAGGAGCGGAAACTCTCCTTCAGGCCCTGTGATCCATATTTTAGTGTAAAATAAAGAATTAAAATAAAAAATATCACAATACTTACCCTCTGACGCGCCCTGGTACTAACCGGGAACCTTCCTTCCTTAGAATCAGCCTTCCAGGACCTTGCGGTGATGTCGCGGTGACGTCGCGGCTTGTGATTGGCTGGGCGGCCGCCCATGTGACCGCTCGCGCGACCAATCACAAGCCGCGACGTCACCGCGAAGTCACCGAAGGTCCTGGAAGGGCTGATTCTTAGGAAGGAAGGCTGCCGGAAAGAAGCAGGGTGCGTCCGAGGGTGAGTATATACCTAATAGGAATATACTCACCCTCGGACGCGCCCTGCTTCTTTCCGGCAGCCTTCCTTCCTAAGAATCAGCCCTTCCAGGACCTTCGGTGACGTCGCGGCTTGTGATTGGTCGCGTGAGCGGTCACATGGGCGGCCGCGCGGCCAATCACAAGCCGCGACGTCACCGCGACGTCACCGCAAGGTCCTGGAAGGCTGATTCTAAGGAAGGAAGGTTCCCGGTTAGTACCAGGGCGCGTCAGAGGGTAAGTATTGCGATATTTTTTATTTTAATTCTTTATTTTACACTTAAATCTGAATTCCAATACCAATTCCCGATATAAACATATCGGGAATCGGTATCGGAATTCCGATTCTAGATTCAAAAGATCGCCGACTTCATGGCCGACCCCACACAGGGGTCGGGTCGGGTTTCATGAAATCCGACCTTGCCAAAAGTCGGCGACTTTTGAATATTTTCGACCCGTTTTGCTCAACCCTACTTTCTAGTTGACCCCTGGACATATTAGAATTCAGGTTGTATCTTCTAAACAAATAAAAAAAGATGTGAATGGACCCCAAGATATAGATATCCAACATTGCTTACTAGAGCTACAATATTGCTTTCTGTCACATTACAATTTCATGATATTATTATGAATGTACAGCATCAAAACAAATTGAACTGTAACTTAGATTTTTCTTAAAAGAGATTTCTGACAAGCAAATCACAAAGTTGCCAGGTTTGGTGAAATTCAAAAAATTTGACACAATTTCAATTTGCATCAAAGTGATTTCATCATCTCTGTTAGCGAGGAAAGTGATTTGACCACAGACAATATCTTAAAATAAATGCTTCCACATGCAGAAATTAAAAGCTAGTATGGTTTACAGTATATTGTTACTTTAAGGAAATGTGTGGTTCAACCTTTAATACTATAATTACAAGACCATGGAAGTAAAACAGTAAAAATATATTTAATATTATAAATGTAAATTCTTATTACAGCTCATTTTCATATGCCTAGTCTACTTTAAATGTCCTATGCAACTTACAAGAAAGTAGCTTGATATAATACCTATTTCAGAAGTTTGAAGAACATAGATAAAAACTCTACCTTACCTGTGTAGTTTGTTCAGAAGGCCCACTATTATTAACAACCGTAGAATCACCAGTTTCTATGAGATTCTCTGTGGGGACGTTCTGCACTGGTTTCAGATAAGCGATTTCATTCTGCTTGGAGTCCAGAGTCACACACACATCATATGAGAATGGGAAAGGTAAACTGGTATCACTGATCTCAGAAGGACATCCCAGGGTGAACTGAGGATACACGTTTCTATTGAAAGCATCAAAGGATGTTGGACTGTGAGTTTTTCTGCATTTAGCGATGACTGTGATTAACACTGTGACAATGAATAACAGAGAGATCAGACCTATAGCTACTACAAGGTAGAATGTGGTATTGGAGGCAGTTGCTGAGTTATTGGGTTGACGTCTTATTTCTGGCACAACTTGCTGAAAATTTTCTGCCACAACCAAGTTCAAAGTGACTGTAGATGACAGAGATGGTACGCCATTATCTTTTACTAGGACTACAATCTTTTGCCTTAAAGTTTCTATATCTGGAAGATCTCTTCCGATTCTGATTTCCCCAGTATATTGACCAATGGTTAAAATGGAAGGATCGGGAACTTGTAGTAAGTGATAGGAGAGCCAGGCGTTGTGTCCAGAGTCAGCGTCCACTGCAATCACTTTGGTGACTAGATAACCTTTCTCAGCAGAGTGAGGAATAAACTCAAATAATGCTGATCCCTCAGTGTCTGGTGATGGGTAGAGGATCTTCGGAGCATTATCATTCTTATCAATGATACATATCCTCACTGTGACATTACTGCTTAGAGGAGGAGATCCACTGTCTTTAGCCATCACCTGGAACTGAAATTCCCGCAACTGTTCATAGTCAAATGATCTCTGGGCGTAGAGAACTCCTGTCATTGAGTTTATGGAGACATAAGATGTTACTGGAATGTCATCAATATTTTGGCTAATGATGGTATAAGTGACCCTAGCATTCTCATTTTCATCCAGGTCAGATGCATGAATATTCTGTATTGATGCTCCTGCTGGAATGTGCTCTAGAATATGAGAAATATAAAAAGGTTTTCCAAAAACTGGTTCATTATCATTCACATCTGAGACAGTAATGTGAACTGTTTTCTTAGTGACCATTGGAGGAGAGCCTTCATCTTCTGCTATGATTGTGATGTTGTATGCTGACGTCGTCTCTCTGTCAAGTTCTCCTGCAGTTACAAGCTTGTAATAATTATTGGACGATGGAGCTAACTTAAGTGCCTTCATTTCTGTTATTTGACAGTTCACGTCTCCATTTTTACCAGAATCCAAATCCTTTACATTAATCAATGCTACGAGCGTCCCAGGTGCAGAATCCTCTGGAATTGGAGTAGACAGTGACGTAATCGTTATCTCAGGAGCATTGTCGTTAAGATCCAAAATTTGTATTGGAACAGAACATTTTGCAACTAGACCTCCACCATCAGTAGCTTCCACCGTCAATTCATAGGTCTGTGCTGTTTCATAGTCTAGTTTTCCTATTGTCTTAATGACTCCAGTTTGAGAATCAATAGTAAATACTTGTTTTGCACTTTCAGGAATGTGACTAAATGAATATGAAATTTCTGCATTGGATCCTTCATCTTTATCACTGGCGTTCAATTGTAAAGCTACATATCCAATTGGTAAGTTTTCATCTAAACTAATTTTATAATGTTTTAGACTAAATACTGGATAATTGTCATTTATGTCTTGAACATCAATCTTGATAATTGCAATTCCAGTTTTGATAGGTTTTCCTCCATCGGAAGCAGCTAAAATAAATTCATATCGTTGCTGCTTTTCACGATCCAAAGATTGCACTAAGGTAAGTTCAAGATATTCTATTCCAATCTCATGTTTTTCCACCAATGAAAAGTATAAATTGGGACTTAGACTATAACTTTGTAAAGAATTGGTGCCTAAATCTGGATCTCGCGCATGTTCTAAAACAAATCTTGCTCCAGGCAATGAAGATTCACTTATTCTTAGATTAAATATTTCATTTGGGAAGATTGGCGGATTATCATTTATATCTTGGATTTCAACTTGAACAGAATAAACATTTACTGGATTTTCTGCCAAAATTTCAAGATCTAGAAAGCAGCTCTGCTCTGCCCCACAGATCTCCTCCCTGTCTATCCTGTCACTGACATATAAATTACCATTTTCTGCGCTGATATTGAAATAATTTCTGCTGTGATGAGAAACAATCCTTAACTTTCTCATTTTAAGGTTGCTGCTGTCCAATCCCAAATCTTCTGCAACGTTCCCAATGATAGAATTTAGCTTCAGCTCCTCTAGAATTGAGTAGTAGAACTGATTAGGAGCAGCCATAGAAAAGAAACCAAAGTAGAAGAATAGTACTTGCCAAGCCATGTCCTGGGTATAGTAAAAAGCCGAATTCTTGCAGCTGGACTCCAAATAGCTTCCAAATAAAGCTAAAAACTGGAGGTTATTATCCAAAACACAATACAAGAGAGACAAACAGAAATCCAGCCTTGCTCCTTGTCCTGATCTGCAATGTCTGTGCTTTTAAAGAATTACAAGCGCCACACACTATTCGAATGACTTATGCGTATTGTTAGGTAATACCACCATCATGAGGAAAAATGTAGGTTCTACCAGCAAACGTTCCTCAAGAAATATTATAACGGTAAATAGTACAACCAGAATGTAGACAGAATCTAGACAATATATAAAGTAGAACGATCAAACAGGGGGCACAACATATATGTAGATCTCTTTGTCATTGGGATTCTACATAATACTTTGTTGTGCCACCTGTTTGATTGTTCTACTTTATATATTGTCTAGATTCTGTCTACATTCTGGTTGTACTAATTACCATTTGTACTGCCTCATCTATTTATTATTTGTTATTTTTTTAATATTAAATCTAATTGTGAATTTTTGTTTTACTATTTGTATCCCAGTCCCAAGAAGGTCTGAGTCAAGACCGAAACGTAACATAACCATTGGGATTGTTATACTTCAAATAAATGTAACTTGATGCTGATTTTTGAGCGTCAGAATTTTCTTAAAAGTATTTGCTAGGATTGGTATCCTTTCTCTGTGCACCATATTGTGGTCTACGGAGTGAGGTGTATCATAATAGATCGCTATCTTGTTATAGCCTTCTCCTGCTTTATAGGCCTCTACCACTTTCATGCTTGCTTAGAAGAACCCATGGCTGCTGTTTTTTGGCACAAGATTGCAGGAGGTTTTATAAAGCTTGGAAATCTGCATCACTGGGCCTTTCCTTATGATCATAGTGAACAAGCCATAACCCTAACAGGCTAATTAGGGACTGAAACCTTGGTCAAAGTTGTTTAAGCACACAAATTTCCAAGGGTGCCCAAACGTTTGCATCGGCCCATTTTCCTTTTTGACATTTTTTAAATGTAAGTAATTGCAATATGTTTTTCTATTTTTTCCTAAAATACAAATAAAATTTGTCATCTTTAACTTTTGCCCTTTTAGAGATCATTTCATCTTCAACTTTTTTAACTGTTTAAAATAACAGTAGTTTTGAATTAAACTTTTACATGCCACTTTAGATAGTTTTATTCACATAATTCATAAAGCAATTGATATAGCCCTAGAAAACAGTTCAACAGCAATTAGTTCCTCTCCTAAGTCCGCCATACTCTCTTTAAACAGCAGATACATAATCATCTACAGGACACTACAGGATCAGAAATATTTAATAAACCAGTCACTCTTAGTAGTAAAATTACTGAACTTTATCTCCATATATTTTCATTCCATATCCAATGTACACAGAACTTCAGCATCACTGTTGTACTGCTGCCTGATTCAATGAAGCCCTCTGTTATGCAAAGTTTTGGCTGATCAAAGCTTCTTGCTCTTACACATAAGCCACATATACATTAAAACAAATGCTTACACATTTTCATTTCATCTCTAAGTAGAACCTGAGTTGTGAAATTAATGTATCGTATGTGATTGGGTTTTGCATCATCTTGGTGTAGTTTTACTGTTTTAATAGTTCATATAACATTTTATAAACTCTTTGCCTATGAACATTAAATAAAATAGACTAAAACCAGTTCTACGGTTTTTCAAACTAAGTGAAAAATATATCTTACCTGTGTAACTTGTTCAGTAGACACATTGCCACCGACAATGACAGAGTCACCAGTATCTATGAGATTCTCTGTGGGGACGTTCTGCACTGGTTTCAGATAAGCGATTTCATTCTGCTTGGAGTCCAGAGTCACACACACATCATATGAGAATGGGAAAGGTAAACTGGTATCACTGATCTCAGAAGGACATCCCAGGGTGAACTGAGGATACACGTTTCTACTGTAAGGCCCAAATGATGGTGGCATACTTGACTTCCGACACTTAATAATAACTGCAATCAATACTGTTATAATGAACAATAAGGAAATCAGAGATATGGCGATTACAAGGTAGAAGGTAGCATTAGAAGGAATACTTGATGTACTTGGATGACGCTTTATCTCTGGTAAAACTTGCTGAAAGGTTTCTGCCATGACTAAAGTTATAGAGACTGTAGATGACAGAGATGGAACACCATTATCTTTAACCAGAACCACAACTTTTTGCCTCAAAGACTCTATATCTGGAAGATCTTGTCCAATCCTGATTTCCCCAGTATATTGACCAATGGTGAATAATGAAGGATCGGGAACTTGTAGTAAGTGATAGGAGAGCCAGGCATTGTGTCCAGAGTCAGCGTCCACTGCAATCACTTTGGTGACTAGATAACCTTTCTCAGCAGAGTGAGGAATAAACTCAAATAATGCTGATCCCTCAGTGTCTGGTGATGGGTAGAGGATCTTCGGAGCATTATCATTCTTATCAATGATGCATATCCTCACCGTGACATTACTGCTTAGAGCAGGAGATCCACTGTCTTTAGCCATCACCTGGAACTGAAATTCCCGCAACTGTTCATAGTCAAATAATCTCTGGGCGTAGAGAACTCCAGTCATTGAGTTTATGGAAACATAAGAAGATACCGGAATATTATCTATATCTATATTTAATATGGAATATATTATCCGAGCATTTTCACTGTCATCTGGGTCTGATGCATGGACACGAAGCACTGAAGCTCCCGCTGTGGTTTGCTCCAAAATGTAAGCAGTATAAACAGATTTTTCAAAATTTGGTGAATTGTCATTGGTATCTGAAACAATTATATGTACTGTTTTCTTTGTGAGCATTGGAGGAGATCCTTCATCCTCAGCAATGATTGTGATGTTATAGGTAGATATTTTCTCTCTATCAAAGTACGCTGCTGTCACAAGTTTGTAGTAATTATTAGATGATGGAATCAATGTAAATGTAATAGTTTCTGATATTTGACACGTAACATCACCATTTTTCCCAGAATCTAAATCCTTAACATGAATTAATGCCACAAGTGTCCCGGGTACCGAATCCTCTGGAATAGGTGTTGATAGTGAAGCGAGCATTACTTCTGGGGCATTATCATTGACATCGTCAATCTGTATTATTAGAGTACATTTGGCAAGAAGTCCTCCACCATCTGTAGCTTTGACAGTCATCTGGTAAGTTTTCGTTATTTCATAATCCAGTTCTCCTTTTGTGTTAATGGCTCCAGATTGAGAATCCAAAATAAAAACATCAAGTGCTTTTTCAGGAATATGATTAAATGAATATGTAACTTCCCCATTGGATCCTTCATCTTTGTCTGTGGCATTGAGTTGAAGGACAAGAGAACCAAGTGGAGAATTTTCACTTAAATGGATTCTATAAGTATCTTGACTAAAAACAGGATAATTGTCATTTGCGTCTTGTACAACAATTGTAATGCATGCAGTTCCAGTTTTCAGAGGTTTTCCACCATCAGATGCCGTTAGAATTAATGTATATTGTTTTTGCTTTTCACGATCCAGACTTTGTTCCAAGATCAGCTCAGGATGTTTTGTTCCTTCGCTGTCAGTTTTTTCCAATAAGGAGAAATATGAATTTGAGCTCAAAGTATAGCTCTGTAAGGAATTAGTGCCAATATCTGGATCAAGCGCATTTCCCAAAATAAAACTTGAACCGGGAGAAGCGGACTCGCTTATTCTCAGCTCCAACACATCGTGAGAAAATGTTGGTGAATTATCATTAATATCTTGGATTTCAATCTTGACCGGATAAACATTCACAGGATTTTCAGCCAGAATCTCAAGGTCCATGATGCAGATCTGCTCGGACCCGCACAGCTCTTCTCTATCTATCCGGTCACTTACATATAAGTTTCCATTTTCTAAACTCACGTTGAAATAATTCCTGTTATTATGAGAAACAATTCTTAACTTTCTGATTTCTAATTCATTGGTAGTTAATCCCAAATCTTTCACTAAATTCCCAACTGCAGCATTTATCTTCATCTCTTCTGGAATCGAATAGTGGAGTGGATTAGAAGCAGCCACAGAAAATAAAGTAAAGCAGAGAAATAATACTTGCCAAGCCATGCTGTCTATAGAAGAGGAGTCTTCACTTTCCATAAGAATCCAAGGAAAACTGTAATGTTTAATCCTGAATTATAGGAAGAAAAGTGTCCACATACAAAGAGCAGGAGTGGGAATGCCACTATCCTTGTCTAGGGTCTGCTGTGTATGAATATAGTAAGTATCCGCAGCTCCACACAGAATATTCCGCTTCTCTGCCATCTTATCCAACACTGACATCATGAGGCGAAATGTAAGAATTACAAATCCATTTTTATAAAACTAAGAATATTCTTATATTAGATTACTCTTTTAACTTGTTAGTTTATAAATTGAAAAAAACGTAGCAAATAACAAAATTATATGTTTTAACTATTTTTGAATAGACAGTTCCAATGATTCTGTGATTCTTAAGTTGTATCTATGCAAAAAACAAATAATTGTATATATTAAAAAAAATGTATCAATTTATGTATTACACCCTGACATAGAGTAAGAACTGGCACATCCATAGAAGTCACCAGAATAACACAATGCTCAAAAGTGTTAAAGTGCCGTATTGGATAAAAAGGCTTGAAAGAATACTTACCAAGTAATGAACAATTTTCAGGAGAAAGACAACAATATTACCTCTGTAACAAAATCTACCTAAAGTGCACAGATAATAGTGCAATGTAATGGCCTGAAAAAAAATCCATTTCATTATTTACATTATTTGAAGCTTTAATATCCATAAAAGATAAATAAAATGGACATTTAATAGTGAAAGAAGTGTTAGAAGGTCCTATACATCTTTGCAAAAAAAAGGTCTAATATCAAAAAGTAATATTGCACTAGGACTTGATTTAAAAACTGATTTTTTTAATACGGCATCTGTGTAGACAAACAACAAACCTCATTCAACCTCACTTTGCAGTCTTGGGTTGGTTTTTATGACCATGTATATTTCTATTTAGTAGCCTACACAATGTGTGTTAGTATAAAGTTGGGGACAGATGGGAGAATGCACGACTTTCTCAATATTCAGGGTTTGGAAGACCTTATTGCTACCAATTCATCAATCTGCCCTTTAATTTCCAAGTAAAGCTTATATCACCAGCTTACATATTGTTTTCAGAATGTATATACATTTTTTAACTATAAAACAAAACATTGTACATACCAAGTGTATTTTGTTTAGTATGATGCAGGGAATGTAACAGCCATTTTGTGGTGAATCAGGATAGTGAGAGAACATCCTAGCTTACAGCTAAGCCATAGAAAGAGGGAGAGAAAGCTACAAAATACTGACTAAACATTACAGATAGTGTCTGGCAGCCAAGCAGTGAAGAACAGTAACAATCGGTTTACCCATAGGTCACTTTGATATTATTTTGGTTGTGTTTGTATTAAAGAACTTAAAGGGAATCTGATAGTGGTAAAAATCCTTTTTTGAAGATGTCCACCACATTAGCTTTGCACCAGTCACTGGGTACAGTACCAGCAATAACTGAAATCTTGGATGCAGCACATCCGGGCCCAAGTCCTTGTTCATGTGGTTAGCACTGCAGCCTTGCAGCGCTGGAGTCCTGGGTTCAAACCCCCCGAGGACAACATCTGCAAGGAGTGTGTATGTTGTCCCCGTGTTTGCGTGGGTTTCCTCTATGTTCTTTGGTTTCCTCCCACATTGAAAAGACATACTGATAGGGAATTTAGATTGTGAGCCCCATCGGGGACAGCGATGATTATATGTGTAAACTGTAAAGTGCTGCAGAATATGTTAGCGCTATATAAAAATAAAGATTATTATTATTCTTATTGTTCTTATTTAGCTCCACTAAGGTTCCTGTAAACCACTGTAAAACATGGACACCGTGATGGCACAGGAGTTGTATTTTACAACCTCTATCATACACCCCATTCATACAGCAGCCACCAAAGATAACTGTAATTCTATCTCTTTAACAAGTTAGTTGCCTTGGCCAATTCTGACCACTGCATCTATGTGGTTAGATAAAGAGGTCTCCATTTATCACCCGGTTGGCTCCCAGTGACAGAACTGCAGGATCCCACTGGGCTTCTGCTGCATAAGTCCACCATCTTTATACCCAAAGTAGGCTCTGTCAGATGTTGACATTACCATCAAGGCTTCATACGGTCAAATGAAAGCAATTTAATCAACTATAAATATTTTATAGCAGCATCCATAACGACCATAATTATACAATTAACACATTATTTATCCCACATAATGACTGATGTAATTAAAAAATAATCAAAATTGCTATTTTTTATTCATATCACTTGAATAAAACAGAACTAAAAATTATTTAAAAAGTTATACAGTATGCACCTCAAAATAATACCAATGACAAAAATACTTTTCCTCTTGGAACGCAATGAAATGTAAACAAATTATTGAGTAAAAACTACTGACGTAATTATAAGGCACCAAAGAATTTAACCCTTGGAAAGTTTTCATTTTTTTGCTTACATTTTTCTCTACCCCTTTTTTCAAGAGGCATAACTTTTTTTTCCCCCAACATAGCCATATGAGGGTTTTTTTTCTCTGCGGGTCAAGTTGAAATTTTGAAATACAGCAATCAGTTTACCATATCATCAACTGGAAAATTCTAAGTTAATTTTTGTATTTTGTTTTTACAATGTTCAAAGTGCAATTGAGAATAGTGGTAAAACATTAATCTCCAGGTTAGAATAATTATGGCGATATCAAGAATGTTTAGGTTTTTTGTTGACTCTAAGGAGTTTTCCCACTGACAACATTCATTTTTATTAATAGATCTTGGCACAAAAATAAGTTCCGCAATTGGATGTGTTATAAAAAATTTTCCTGTGCTGAGATAATCTTATAAATGTGCCCCTGCTGTGTACTGTGTAAAGCCTGTGTCTGACCGTACAGGGACATGGTCTGATCATACCACAGCTCCTGGGCAGGGGAGGAAGCAAAAGAGTTTATACAGACTGGACAGTAGGGGAGGAATCAAAAAAGTATACAGACAAGACAGCATGGAATCACAGCTGATTCTTTCTGTGAGGTAAAACATGTCCCTGACTGTAGTAGAACAAGCAGTAAATGCTTTACCTCACATAAAGAATCAGCTGTGATCCCATGCTGTCTTGTCTGTAAACTCTCTTTTGCTTCTTCCCTTGCCCAAGAGCTGTGGTATGATCAGACCATATTCCTACATGTTTTTTAACATTGTTAATAGCAAGAAGAATCCCTCATGCCACCTGTGGAACATCTATACTGATCCTATAGGACCAATTTTTTACAGTTTTCTCTGAGTTTTATCATTCAGCATATTTCCCATTCCTGGATTTATTTACATATATTTATCAATTATCCCCACACATTGAAACTATGCACATGATTTATCCATATTGCCTTAGCTGAAAGGGGCTTCCAAATTTAAGTGCCAACTGGACATCCCTTCATATCTACATTTGTGCAATATTTCTCCTCAAACTACCTGTCAGTAAAGTAGCGATAGCGCACAGATATTGCCTTTTCATAAGCTATGTTATTAAACAGCAAATGGAACTATAGACAACATAGAAACACTATGGAGTCAATTCAGTAATATTTTAGGACATAAAATGACCTTAGCGAGTCATAATAATTTTGCGCAATTTGGAAGTTGCGCAAAATATTGCAACATTTGGCGATTACGAGTCAGTCTCTAGTAGCTATGCTAACATAAGAGTAACATGGGCGCCAGTCAAATTCATGAAAAGTTAAAACTTCAGAAATGTACTCCGAGCCTTGACTGGATTACATTTCCAGTGGGGGCACATGCCGTAAAATAAATGCGCACAATTCATTAAAGAAGTTTGAGTCGCTTAATGAATTCAGTGCACTGTACTCAAGCAAGCCCCATTATTAATATTGGCATGCACAAGTCCAGTCTTAATGAATTGTCCCCTAAGAGTGAATTTATAATAATATAATTTTCAAACATAATTTTCTGCTTCCTACCTGGATATTGTTGCTTGAAGGCAAACTGACATTTACAGAATCAGTTCCAGGAGCTGCAACTTCGGTGTCTATGAGATTCTCTGTGGGGACGTTCTGCACTGGTTTCAGATAAGCGATTTCATTCTGCTTGGAGTCCAGAGTCACACACACATCATATGAGAATGGGAAAGGTAAACTGGTATCACTGATCTCAGAAGGACATCCCAGGGTGAACTGAGGATACACATTTCTATTGAAAGCATCAAAGGATGTTGGACTGTGAGTTTTTCTGCATTTAGCGATGACTGTGATTAACACTGTGACAATGAATAGCAGAGAGATCAGGCCTATAGCTATTACAAGGTGGAATGTGGTATTGGAGACAGTTGCTGAGTTATTGGGTTGTCTCCTTATTTCTGGCACAACTTGCTGAAAATTGTCAGCCACAACTAAGTTCAAAGTGACTGTAGATGACAGAGCTGGGACTCCATTATCTTTCACCAGAACCACAAGTTTTTGTCTTAAAGACTCTGTATCTTGAAGATCTCGTCCAATCCTGATTTCCCCAGTATATTGGCCAATGGTGAATAATGAAGGATCGGGAACTTGTAGTAAGTGATAGGAGAGCCAGGAGTTGTGTCCAGAGTCAGCGTCCACTGCAATCACTTTGGTGACTAGATAACCTTTCTCAGCAGAGTGAGGAATAAACTCAAATAATGCTGATCCCTCAGTGTCTGGTGATGGGTAGAGGATCTTCGGAGCATTATCATTCTTATCAATGATACATATCCTCACTGTGACATTACTGCTTAGAGGAGGAGATCCACTGTCTTTAGCCATCACCTGGAACTGAAATTCCCGCAACTGTTCATAGTCAAAGGATCTCTGGGCATACAGAACTCCGGTCATTGAGTTTATGGAAACATAAGATGTCACTGGGATGTCATCAATATTTCTGTTGATAATAGTATACATGACCCTAGCGTTCTCATTTTCATCCAGGTCAGATGCATGAATATTCTGTATTGATGTTCCTGCTGGAATGTGCTCTGGAATGTAGGAAATATAAAGGGGTTTATCAAAGACTGGTTCATTATCATTCACATCCGAGACAGAAATGTGAACTGTTTTCTTAGTGACCATTGGAGGAGAGCCTTCATCTTCTGCTATGATTGTGATGTTGTATGCTGACATAATCTCTCTGTCAAGTTCTCCTGCAGTTACAAGCTTGAAATAATTATTAGATGATGGAACTAGTTTGAGTGTCTTTATTTCGGTTATTTCACAGTTCACCTCTCCATATTTTCCTGAATCCAAATCCTTTACATTAATTAAAGCCACAAGAGTCCCAAGTCCAGAGTCCTCTGGAATTGGAGTAGACAGTGACGCAATCGTTATCTCAGGAGCATTGTCATTGACATCCATAATATTTATTAAGACAGAACTTTGTGCAATTAGTCCTCCACCATCAGAGGCTTCTACTGTAATTTCATAAGTTTGAGTTGTTTCAAAGTCCAGCTCACCTTTGGTCTTGATGATCCCAGTTTGAGAATCCATAGTGAACACTTTTAGAGCATTTTCCGGGATATGACTAAACGAATATGAAATTTCTGCATTGGATCCTTCATCTTTATCAGTAGCATTTAGATGAACAACTAGATAATTGATTGGTAAGTTTTCATCTAAACTCACTTCATAATTATTTTGACTGAATACTGGATAATTGTCATTAGCATCCTGAACCAAAACCCTGACTACTGCTGTTCCAGATCTCATAGGTTTTCCTCCATCAAAAGCAGTCAATGTCAGTTCATATTTTTGCTGCATCTCACGATCTAATGATTGCACTAAGCTGAGTTCTGGATATTCCCTTTGTGATTCAGATTTTTCTACCAATGAAAAATATGGATTGGGAGTAAGATTATAATTATGTAAAGAATTAGATCCTAAATCTGGATCTCGAGCATTCCCAAGAACAAACCGTGCTCCAGGCAAGGCAGATTCACTGATCCGCACAGTAAAGCTATCCTTTGAAAAACTTGGCGGGTTGTCATTTATATCTTGGATTTCAATTTTTAAAGGAAAAACATTTACTGGATTTTCCGCCAAGATTTCAAGATCTAGAAAGCAGCTCGGCTCTGCCCCACAGATCTCCTCCCTGTCTATCCTGTCACTGACATATAAATTACCATTTTCTGCGCTGATATTGAAATAATTTCTGCTGTGATGAGAAACAATCCTTAACTTTCTCATTTTAAGGTTACTACTGTCCAATCCTAAATCTTCTGCAACGTTCCCAATGATAGAATTTAGCTTCAGCTCCTCTAGAATTGAGTAGTAGAACTGATTAGGAGCAGCCATAGAAAAGAAACCAAAGTAGAAGAATAGTACTTGCCAAGCCATGTCCTGGGTATAGTAAAAAGCCGAATTCTTGCAATTGTTTTCTTAGCATCCAAATAAAGATTAAAATTGGAGGTTATTATCCAACACACAAAATAATGGAGATCTTCAAGAACATAGCCTTGCTTCTTGTCCAGATCTGCAATTTCTGTGTATTAAAAAAATATCACTAGCGCCTCATGCTGTTAGAACGTTTCTGTAAAGTGTTAGGCAACAGCACCATCATGAGGATATATTCAGGTACTACAAATAAACTGTATAAAATGGGAACCATTACAATATTTAGAAAATATTTATAATCAATGTACTTATTTATAGAATATTAGCAATCAAATTAGAAATAATTATTATATGTATTTGAAAATCTTTGAACCTTCAATATGTTAGCGTTAGTGAAATGTTATTGGTGTAAATAAACTAATACATATGTTTTAGACATATTTCTTAATTTTCACTAATTATAAACAAATATTAATAAAACACATAATAAAAAAAATTGTTAAATATGTGCTGCACTGGAGGTATAAAATGTCATCTGAAATATAAAGGACTGTGTTTGCTTTTTATTCCTTTATATTTATATTCCTTTATTCATTTACCGTATATTTCCTGCCTCATATTTATTGGTCAATACTCAGGCATAACCTTTTATAATATCTTATTATACAATAGATTCAGCAAAGTTTTATGACTTCAGTATTAATGAAAGGCACAAAGGGAGTGTGGACACAGTATTACACAATGAATCCAATTTATTGTAAATCACCTAGTTAGGATTTATTGATATAACCTAGAAAAATTAAATTAGATATCGAAAACACCTAAATTAGGCTTTATTTTACAGATATCTAATAATATATTTCTTGCTGTTTTACATATTTTAGCAAATATTTTTTATGGTATGTGTTATGGACGGTAAACAAATGCTTTTATTTCTTATTAGAAGAAGCTCCAGAGGCAGACAAAAGTTTATTGAGGATCTTTCGAAAAAAATATGAAATCAAATATATTGAATAGCAAGTAGAATTTTAGCCTTAATTACTATATTACTATTTACTATTTTACTACTACTATTTTCAACAATTGATACTATAGATATTTCCTTTTGCTCGTATAAGACATATATATCTATGAAATGGAAGAGAACGCTTGTAAAATAAGAATGAGGACAACACAAACTAACAAGTAGTTATTGGTCACACAATTTAAGTCTTACTTGTGAGCCCCAACAAGCGCAAACACAAACATTATGAATAGGCAATGCACGCACACATTGCTGACATAGAAAAATGTGATTCATATAACTGTCTTGAACTGTAAAAGTTTAATGGGGTATTCTCATACTGTCTCCAGCCAAGTAATTTCTATAGAGCAGTCAGCAGCTCGCCTTCCTCAATCTCAGCTCCTGACCAAGGTGCTCTTATCAGTCTTGAGGAATCAGAATCTCACTTCGCACAATATCGTCAGTTTCCAGAGTTGCTCTGCACTTGAACTAGGTCACTCTGTAATGACTCTACGTAAGAGTTTCACTTTTTGCATTCAAGAACTGAAATAAATTAACTTTTTAATGATATTCTAGTTTTGTGAGAAGCACCTGTATAAGATTATCTCAGCAAAGAAACATTTATTTTAAAAACATCCAATTGTGCAAATTGTTATTTGTCAAAAGTCTGTTGATTAAAATGTGTATTAAAAATAACTTTGTTGGTGGTAAAACCCTTTAAGGCTAAACAAACTGCACAATTCGAACTACAAAGCTATGAAAACGATTTTGATCTCCCCATAATAGGGGGAAAAAATTCATATCTCCAAATATAAAAATCAGTAATAAATTCCTGCATCAACACCCAATCTCTTTCAATCTAGTAACTCCATCTTGTGATAATATAGTTTTTACAAAGCCATCTAGTCCACTCTTGAACTTTGTCAATAAATCTATATTTACAAACTTGTGCTTCAGAAAGTCTCACTTAACTTTCTGTATAGAGTAAAAGGGTTACTTCCTAAAAAAAAAAAAAAAAAAAATGGCTGATTGCTAGGGTTCCAATTGTTCAGACCCCGATGTTCTCAAGATCTGAGCTCTGGAACCAAAAGAACGAGGAACTCTGCAGCTCCATCCTAACTGGATCAAAAGAACATGTGCTCAGCCTTTGAACAATTCATTGTCTATGGGTGTTAGGGTTGGCGGATTGCACTAAATAAATTTAATAATGAAATGCAATCACAACCCGAGGTCCACCATGCAGAGATGTAAAACTGCAGCTAATGTGAACAATGGTGGAACACATAGCGAGCGATTGCTAGCTTGCACTGAGTTACACGTCACTCAATGAACAGCACACAAAGTTGTGTGAGTCTCACACAGAATCAGAACAGATGCTCTGCTATAGAGCTGTGACATTCACACACAGTAACAAAACAGATGCTCTGCAATAGAGCTGTGTCACTCGCACACAGTAACAAAGAATATATGACGCTAGATACGATCCCTGTTAACCTCACAGGGGATCAAAGCTCACTAACAGGTCAAGTAGCAAACAGTGGTCACACGGTTAGCAGCAGCACTTAACCAACTCCTCTCCAGATGGGCCAGAATTCTAATGGCTAGATGCCAGCCCTGAATCCATGCAAGCAAACTCCTCTCTGGAGGTGCTGGAATCCTAATGGCTTAGCGCTGACCCTGAACACATGCTGACAGAAACCACACTGTTGCTATGTCTCATTCTCACATGGAAAGAGGTTGTTACTAGTGCATCGGCATGCGCCACTGAGAGCCTTTTATACAAAAAGCTCAAGTCCAGTCAGACAGGACTGAGTATGCTCAGTAGGGTGATTTCTGGACTTAATCTCCAGAGCGTTCGCTCATCGCTGCCTACTGCTGGTTACCATAGGCTTGACTGAAGAGCCAGTGGAATGCCTGTCTGGGCCGTGGCGTATTCGGTACCAGGTCCGGTCACTCTTAAAGGGGATGTCACAGTGGCTGCGACCCAGTCCGTGGCCCTGGGCGCCCAATTAAAGAGGAATGGTCTTTTAAGGGGAATTGTGAATAAAGTCTATTATTTGTGATGCCACCTATGGTTCTCGGCCAGTAGGACCCGAAGACACTTAAAGGAGTCCTCTGGGGTGATGATATGGATAGATGTGACGCTTCCCACTGGTGAAGCGGGGTCCCCAGCACTCCCAAAGTGTGTGGCAAAGATGGTGTATGCCGACGAATAAGTGGAGGACACAAGTTGTAAAGTCTTTATCTGGTTTACTGTCGTTAGCAAGCCACAGACCTGGGTAACAGGCACAGGTGTCCTGTGGTCTAGCCAGCTCCGAGGCAATGGGAGAATCTCCTTCCCAGCTGAGGTCCGTGAGCCTTCCCTCTTTGCACTGTTATATGAGGTCTCTGCTGCCTGAAGCTTTCCAACAAGGTCCTCGTTCTTTCCCCTATGCTGGGACAGGCACCTGCATGACGGGCAGCTTGAGCCATTTTACAGGGACTCTATCATGCCCCGGGCTCTTCAGGTGCTGCTGTGTCTCAGATGTGGTGTCGGCCAATTACATACAGTTTTGGCCCTCCGGTTCTACTCTATGTCTTAGAGTCCCACAAAAGCCTCAAGCTCCTGGTATCCGGCTGCTGCACTCTGGTTCTGAGGGTGTCCGATCCCAGTTCCCCTCTGAGCCCTTTGTCTCTCCTTTGCTCCTTCCCTCTGTAGCTCCATCACATACAACCCTTCAGGTTCTCTCACTCCTTCCAGAGGCTGCAGCTCCCTTGTAGCTGCTCGGCCTCTCTGTCTGCTCTCAGTACCAGACTTCCTTCTCCTTCAGTGTCTCTATCAGACTGTCCTCACTCCTCCTCCAGGTCAGGATACATATAGCTCAGGGAAGCTCCCCTGAATCCGGGTCCTGAGCTCCCCCTCCTGGCTTGGATTTGGAAAGTGTTATGTGTGGGTGCCTTACCTGGTAAAGAGAACTCCATTGCCTCCAAGCATGATATTACCCTAACCGAAGGGAAGGCAACATCACTGTAACAACCGGTTACCTGGGGTGTTACACCAGCAGTAACCAGACAAATATCATGAGCCTGAGCAAGATGCGAGGACTGACGTCTATGCTTAGCAGCACCCACAGCGGCCAAAGCTGGATGGGAGACCGAAGATGCAGGCAAGGCTTGGAATCTACCCTGTGCAGTGGGAGAATCCCAGCTCCTAGCAATGGCCTGCTGTGATATTTTTAGCAGTTCCATAAATAACAAAAATGTGGTAATTGAGCTTGCAAACCTATGCTCCATTTAAGTTGGGGTGGTGTCCTGTTCTTTGAGTTCTGGAGCTGTAATTCAAGGATCACCGAAGATCCCATTGGTAAAATTCCCAGTAAGCAGCAAATAGGAAATAACTAGCTTTTTTTTTTAGAGAATAACGCTTTAAAGGTGAAGGTGATATATGATATTAGTTATATATTGCTCCTATTGAATTAAACTTCATTCATGATTAGTCCAACCAAAAACAACAGTTGAGTACAATATTTTTACAAATTGTAGTCTTAGCGTACCAGTGGACATATAAAATAAATATTTTTCTAAATGACTTAAAGTTTCTAGAATGTGATTAAAAGGAAATATAATCATAAAATAATTCATAAACTTGTTAAAATACATTAAAAAATTAAGTTTTAAGAATAAAGTAAGAAGCAACTTACCTGTGTAACTTGTTCAGTAGGCATATTTCCACCAACAATAACAGAATCATCAGTGTCTATGAGATTCTCTGTGGGGACGTTCTGCACTGGTTTCAGATAAGCGATTTCATTCTGCTTGGAGTCCAGAGTCACACACACATCATAGGAGAATGGGAAAGGTAAACTGGTATCACTGATCTCAGAAGGACATCCCAGGGTGAACTGAGGATACACGTTTCTATTGAAAGCATCAAAGGATGTTGGACTGTGAGTTTTTCGGCATTTAGCGATGACTGTGATTAACACTGTGACAATGAATAACAGAGAGATCAGGCCTATAGCTATTACAAGGTAGAATGTGGTATTGGAGACAGTTGCTGAGTTATTGAGTTGTCTTCTTATTTCTGGTACAACTTGTTGAAAATTTTCAGCCATAACTAAGTTCAAAGTGACCGTAGATGACAGAGATGGGACTCCATTATCCTTCACCAGAACCACAAGTTTTTGTCTCAATGACTCTGTGTCTGGAAGATCTCGTCCAATCCTGATTTCCCCAGTATATTGGCCAATGTTGAATAATGAAGGATCGGGAACTTGTAGTAAGTGATAGGAGAGCCAGGCGTTGTGTCCAGAGTCAGCATCCACTGCAATCACTTTGGTGACTAGATAACCTTTCTCAGCAGAGTGAGGAATAAACTCAAATAATGCTGATCCCTCAGTGTCTGGTGATGGGTAGAGGATCTTTGGAGCATTATCATTCTTATCAATGATACATATCCTCACTGTGACATTACTGCTTAGAGGAGGAGATCCACTGTCTTTAGCCATCACCTGGAACTGAAATTCCCGCAACTGTTCATAGTCAAATGATCTCTGGGCATAAATTTCCCCAGTAATTGAGTTGATGGAGACATATGACGTAACTGGAATATTATCTATATTTGAATTAATAATTGAGTGAATTATCTCAGCATTTTCATTATCGTCTCGGTCTGATGCATACACAGCGTGCAGTGCGGTTCCTGCTTGAGTATGCTCTGGAGTATAAACAATATAAATTGGTTTATCAAAACGTGGGAAATTGTCATTTATATCAAATATGACAATATACATTATCTTCTCTGTAACCATTTGAGGGGATCCTCCATCTTCACAAATAGCTGTGATGTTATAGCTTGAATTTTTCTCTCTATCCAAATGAGTTGCAGTCACAAGTTTGTAATAATTGTTAGATGATGGGGTCAATGTAAATGTAATAGTTTCTGAAATTTGACACGTAACTTCCCCATTTCTCCCAGAGTCTAAATCTGTAATATGAATTAATGCCACAAGTGTTCCAGGTGCCGAATCCTCTGGAATAGGGTTTGATAGTGAAGCGAGCATTATTTCCGGAGCATTATCATTGACATCCTCAATCTGTATTATTACGGTACATTTGGCTCCGAGGCCGCCACCATCTGTGGCTTCCACAGTCATCTCATAACTTTTTGCTGATTCATAGTCTAATTCTCCTTTAGTTCGAATTATACCGGTTTCTGTATTCATACTAAATACATTATTGACTTTCTCAGACATATGACTGAATGAATATGTAACTTCCCCATTGGATCCTTCATCTTCGTCTGTGGCATTGAGTTGAAGAACAAGAGAACCAAGTGGTGAATTTTCATTTAGATGGATTCTATAGGCATCCTGACTAAATACAGGATAATTGTCATTTGCGTCTTGTACAACAATTGTAATGCATGCAGTTCCAGTTTTCAGAGGATTTCCGCCATCAGATGCCGTCAGAATTAATGTATATTGCTTTTGCTTTTCACGATCCAGACTTTGCGCCAAGATCAGCTCAGGATGTTTTTTTCCTTCAGTGTCAGTTTTTACTTTTAAAGAAAACTGTAGATTAGGGTCTAAAGTATAACTCTGTAAGGAATTAGTGCCAATATCTGGGTCAAGTGCATTTCCCAGAATAAAACGTGAACCCGGAGAAGCGGACTCGCTTATCCCTAGCTGAAATAAATTCTTAAAAAATGTTGGTGAATTATCATTAATATCTTGGATTTCAATCTTGACTGGATAAACATTCACAGGATTTTCAGCCAGAATCTCAAGGTCCATGACGCAGATCTGCTCGGACCCGCACAGCTCTTCTCTATCTATCCGGTCACTTACATATAAATTTCCATTTTCTAAACTCACGTTGAAATAATTCCTGTTATTATGAGAAACAATTCTTAATTTTCTGATTTCTAATTCATTGGTAGTTAATCCCAAATCTTTCACTAAATTCCCAACTGCGGCATTTATCTTCATCTCTTCTGGAATCGAATAGTGGAGTGGATTAGAAGCAGCCACAGAAAATAAAGTAAAGCAGAGAAATAATACTTGCCAAGCCATGCTGTCTATAGAAGAGGAGTCTTCACTTTCCATAAGAATCCAAGGAAAACTGTAATGTTTAATCCTGAATTATAGGAAGAAAAGTGTCCACATACAAAGAGCAGGAGTGGGAATGCCACTATCCTTGTCTAGGGTCTGCTGTGTATGAATATAGTAAGTATCCGCAGCTCCACACGGAATATTCCGCTTCTCTGCCATCTTATCCAACACTGACATCATGAGGCGAAATGTAAGAACTGCCATTCCATTGAAAAAAAATAACAATTTGACTTTATAAAGGTCTTCTAAATTTTTTTTTATAAAGTAGAAAATGTTATACATGCTGCAACATATTTTTACAATTGTAGGCATTTTCCTACATTAGAAATGGAAAGCACTTACAGAACAGGTACAGAATATTTCTATTCAATTGAATTTAACTTTTTTAAATTCATTTTGTTTTCTTTTCTTTTTTAATTCTTTTTGCCTGCCTTAACGTTTTAATGTTTATGTTAAAAATAACATTAGTTCTAAAATGCTTCTTAATGCTGCAACGTGCCTTCCTTATGGTGGAACTTGCAATAAATAAAATAATAAATTCAAATGTCTATAATCATTTTCTGATGATGGACCATTTCTTTATCACTTGCATAATGACAATATATAATGTACTGTATGAACAAAGAAATGATATCAACTGCAATATTATTCACCATAGTACGCACAAAATTGAAATAGACGGAGTAAAACATAAACTCAATATAATATATAGTACAAGACTCAAAATTACTAAGCATAAAAATTATCTTTATAAAACATGATTAAACATACATATACATAAATGGATTAAGCAACATGCAAAATGTGCATCGGGTCATGGGTGGCTAGCCGGTCTTTAGTATTCCTTTGCTTTGGTAATATTTTGTTTAGTTTTTTGTCCATTACGGGCAGTTTATAACTGATGGATTTTGGTACCACGTTTGTCTACATATTTTTCTTATCCATATACATTCTGTTTTTCTATTTAACTGTGGATATACACTACTGTTCAAAGTTTAGGGTCACCCAGACAATTTTGTGTTTTCCTTGAAAACTCATACTCTTATTAATGAAATGAGTTGCCAAATGAATTGAAAATCTTGCCCAGACATTGACAAGGTTAAAAAAAAGATTTTTATTTAATAATTTTCTCCTTCAAACTTCACTTTCGTCAAAGAATGCTCCCTTTGCAGCAATTACAGCATTGCAGACCTTTGGCATTCTAGCAGTTAATTTGCTAAGGTAATCTTGAGAAATTTCACCCCGTGCTTCCAGAAGTCCCTCCCACAAGTTGGTTTGGCTTGATGGGCACTTTTTGCGTACCATACAGTCAAGCTGCTCCCACAACAGTTCAGTGGGGTTGAGATCTGGTGATTGTGTTGGCAACTCCATTACAGATAGAATACCAGCTGCCTGCTTCTTCCCTAAATACTTCTTGCATAATTTGGAGGTGTGCTTTGGGTCATTGTCCTGTTGTAGGATGAAATTGGCCCGAATCAAACGCTGTCCACAGGGTATGGCATGGCGTTGCAAAATGGAGTGATAGCCTTCCTTATTCAAAATCCCTTTTACCTTGTACAAATCTCCCACTTTACCAGCACCAAAGCAACCCCAGACCATCACATTACCTCCACAATGCTTTACAGATGGCATCAGGCACTCTTCCAGCATCTTTTCAGTTGTTCTGCGTCTCACAAATGTTCTTCTGCGTGATCCAAACATCTCAAACTTGGATTCGTCTGTCCATAACACTATTTTCCAATCTTCCTCTGTCCAATGTCTGTGTTGTTCTGCCTATGTTAATCTTTCCCATTTGTTAGCCAGACATAGCTTTTTCTTTGCCACTGTGCCCTGAAGGCCTGCATCCCGGAGTCGCCTCTTCACTGTAGACGTTGACACTGGCGTTTTGCGTGTACTATTTAATGAAGCTGCCAGTTGAGGACCTGTGAGGCGTCGACTTCTCAAACTACAGACTCTAATGTACTTGTCTTGTTGCTCAGTTGTGCAGCGGGGCCTCCCACTTCTCTTTCTACTCTGGTAAGAGCCTGGTTGTGCTCTCCTCTGAAGGGAGTAGTACACACCGTTGTAGGAAATCTTCAGTTTCTTGGCAATTTCTCGCATGGAATAGCCTTCATTTCTAAGAACAAGAATAGACTGTTGAGTTTCACATGAAAGTTCTTTTTCTTCTGGCCATTTTGAGAGTTTAATGGAACCTACAAATGTAATGCTCCAGATTCTCAACTAGCTCAAAGGAAGGTCAGGTTTATAGGTTCTCTATTCAGCCAAACTGTTTTCATCTGTGCTAACATACTTGCACAAGGGTTTTCAAGGCTATTCTAACCATCCATTAGTCTTCTTACACAGTTAGCAAGCACAAAGAACACTAGAGTGATGGTTGTTGGAAATGGGCCTCTATACAGCTATGAAAGTATTGTATTACAAACTAGACATTTGCAGCTAGAATAGTTATTTACCACATGTAACAGTGCTTTTCTTTCAAAAATAAGGAAATTTCTAAGTGACCCTAAACTTTTGAAAGGTATTGTATACATTTATATATTTATACTGATCAGGCTGTCTCCCTTACTTCTAATACTTATGTGCAGAGTCACTTTTTTCGAAATGGTTTTCTAACAATCATGAACTTGTTTTTATGCTTAATAGTTTTGAGCCTTTTACCATTTTTAGATTATATTGACTTTATGTCTTATACTTTTTTTGCACTTTTTGCAGATTGGGTATGTTAATATTTACAGGTGTTACTATAGACATTACTTCTTAGGAGTCTTGCTATATGATTGTATGATTTTCCATGAATAAAATAGGCAGATGTCAGATTATTAGTATTGCTGTTAGAGAACATATTAACTTATGGTTCAAATATTTCATGAAGCCTAACAATAGCTTTAAACTGCATCCCTCAAATCTTCTGAACATTGTCATAGAAAGTTGCTAGGTAGTCATTATCTATACAGTTACCAACATTGAAGAAATTAGGAAGACATTTTCCCTGAATAGCAGATTAATTTATTCTCATGAGCATCTATTCAGACTATATTAAATGTTTGTGTTCCATCTATAAGTTAGGTAAATGTCCTCTCTAACATCATCCGCCATCACTACAGAATCCATTCCCTGCACTGACATTTGGAATTTCAAGATCTAAGAGAACAGGTTGGAACCAATAGTAATAAAAAAAAGAGATGGACTATATGATAATTTATAGAAAAAGATAAGGAGCCTTATGTTGGAATAGGAGGAAGGGTTATGCAGAGATGGTGATTTGGGGGAGGTGTGAGAAGTAGGGTGTGGTAGGGTCGAATCTTTACAAATCCAGGGAAACCATATTTTGAGGAATTGGGGGTGAATGTTGGATTCCCAACTGTATAGTCCTTCTAGATGTTGTGTTAGGGGGATTTTATCTACCCACTTGGAAAGCATGGGAGGACTTGTCTGTTTCCAGCATAATGGCATCAGGAGTTTAGCAGCTCCGAATAAGCATGCTAAGAGGTCATGCTTTTTGGATTTGAAATGATTCAAGAGACTGGATAGTAGAACTACTGTAGGGGTTTGAGTATGTCTAATAATCCATAAATCTCTTAAAGTCAATTCTGTCTCCTTGCAAAATTGTTTTAATTTAGGGCAAAACTAGAAAATATGTGAAAGAGTTCCTTTGTGAGAGTTGCATCTCCAGCATATATTTGAGTCAGTTAGACCAAAGTGGTGTAATAGTTCACTTTAGTTATTTATTAACCCATCGTCCACCACACCCCATCTGGTGTATGTAAATAAAACACATGACTCCTTGTAACTTGAGTAAAATGGTAGCAGAAGCCTTTATTGATTACAATTAAAGCCCGCAGTGCCCGCAACAATGTTAACCTCACAACTTTATAAATAATGTAAACTTTATATGTATGTAACAGGTTACTAGGTCTAGGACAGAGACAAAACCTCACAACCATAAGTATCTCTGGCCGCACTACACCAGCCCAGAAAGTAAGGTATTAATATCACATAATTAATACCCCTAACCTAGCAGGACTCACATCCGCAAGTTATATTGGGCAGGAACTGAAGTCATTATTCCCAAAAGTACCTTCCATCCGAAGGACATCACAATTAATAAGCTTTTATGCCAGACCGATCACCCGCTGGGGTGACAGAAAACACACTGCAGTAATGTCCAATGCCAATATCTTTTCTTGCATTTTCTAAAATCAATAGTGTTGAATTTCTTTCATCCTGGATTGTTATGGTTTTGGATAAAAAGTGGTTGGTCTGATTTGCTCCACTACTTATTTTAGGAGATACAAGGAAAAGATGTATGGCATGTGACATTATTGCAATATAGATAGTATTACTTTTCCATATGGGTTTTATTAAGGTGTAATTGGAGTTGTATAACATAAATTACTCTTATTTGTCTGAAAATTAGGAAATTGGTACTAATATGGTTGTTAAGGCTAGCAGAACGCACCGAATAATATAAAGGAGGCTATCAGGTGCATTCGCAGCCCGGGGTCCACCGTGCAGAGATTTTACCTGCTGCTCAGTAATGGCGGACAGTATATGGCAGTATAATAGAAAGCACACACGGGTTAGCGTCACCCGGTATGTAAGGAGAAGGGCCCTGTTGTGTCACAGGACCACAATACCACAGAATGAACGGTAGTGTTTTGTCACGGGACTCTGCCCCAAGGACACAGGGTTAGAGTTCTTCTAAATCCACTAATAGTCGGTGCCTCACCTGCGGTGCCAAGGAAAACTAAACAATAATTGATTTAGCACACTGAGTGCATGCAGCGCCACTCTGGTGGATGACAATAACTGCCCTAACTAGGGACAGGAAAGTGCACTAGTTGAGCATGGCGCCGCACTGGCGAATGCTGCTTATGACGCTGTAGGATCGTGCCTCGTGTTGGATGGCACTAACTGGTGCTAGTCAGCTCCAAACACTCAAACCACATACGACATAGTAACATAGTAACATAGTTAGTAAGGCCGAAAAAAGACATTTGTCCATCCAGTTCAGCCTATATTCCATCATAATAAATCCCCAGATCTACATCCTTCTACAGAACCTAATAATTGTATGATACAATATTGTTCTGCTCCAGGAAGACATCCAGGCCTCTCTTGAACCCCTCGACTGAGTTCGCCACCACCACCTCCTCAGGCAAGCAATTCCAGATTCTCACTGCCCTAACAGTAAAGAATCCTCTTCTATGTTAGTGGAAAAACCTTCTCTCCTCCAGATGAAAAGAATGCCCCCTTGTGCCCATCACCTTCCTTGGTATAAACAGATCCTCAGAGAGATATTTGTATTGTCCCCTTATATACTTATACATGGTTATTAGATCGCCCCTCAGTCGTCTTTTTTCTAGACTAAATAAACACTAGGGAAGGGGTTGATTTGGAGCTTTCACCAGATACCATACTCACATCCACACACTCACAATTTTAGCTTATATTAGTGCATGGCAAAGCGGCCAACCTTTAATAGTTGCAGCTTTCTGGGACCTTGCCAGTGGTCCAATCGAAGCCGCTTGAGGACCTGGGCTTGTGACCTCCGACCTCCAATGAGAAGTCATCCCACGGGCATGCTCAGTAGGCAAAAAGCAGGATTTACTGCCCAGGAGCGTCTGCTCGCTGCTGACCAATGCTGGTTACAATAGCTGAACCTGGGACAGCAGCAGTAACCAGAGCAAGACGCTGGGACCTCCATCTCTGCTGAGCAGGCTCCTCTGCAGTTGGGGAAGAAGGGGAGACTGCAGAGGACATGGCTCGAGATTCCCCCTGTGCAGCGGCGGGAACTCGACACCTAACAATGATACATTTTCCATTTAGCTTTTAGGAATATACGCAGTCTTTATAGTGTGAATAGATCTATATTCATATTGTTTGTCAAGGTACCAATATTATATCTATGTTTATGAAACCAAACATTAAGATGAGAATCAAAGACTGCAGAAACAGTTTTTCATTTAGTAACAAACAAACATTTTAGGAAACATTTTTTAAATAAAAAAATAATAGAACCAATCACAATTTACAATATATGGTGCAATTGACAGTTCAGAACAATGGCAAGCATATAGTACTGGCCCGAAAAGTGCGCTCTCCAGTAGTATTAGTGGAGAACAGGGGCTCTATTGCTGACTTGATGCCACTTCAACAAGCTAGTCAGGATTAGAACAGCACATACCATTGCTTGTAAGCACGCTGTATACCTGGCCACCCCTGGTAGACTGCAGCAGTGATCGATAACCAAGACAGGCAGAATTAAAAATCTATTTAAAGGAAACCTGTTACGTAAAAAAATGCAGATGTGAGGTTAAGATGCTGGTTAATAGCATTCTGACACCAACTGCCTGAAGGAAATAACATTTATTCCTCCAAACAGCGTTCTGTTTAGTCATAAGGATGGCACCATTGTGGGTTCAGTTACCACCCTGGGTATAGATAGAAACATCTGTATCGGTGCCCCGACACTGACAGCCAACCGTAATGATGACCCAACCATCAGTCAATGCCAGGGACATGATTAAAACCATTGATCTCATTCTGATCTCTTTGCACAGAACAGTGAAGCTCATTTCCTCCCGGCAGTGGGGCTCTCAGTGCAGCAGCTGCATGGTGTCAGAATGCTATTAAACTGCACATTAACCATACCTGCTAATAATGTTATTTTACATCACAGCTTCCCATTAAATATGCTAATGTCCTTAAGAGTGAAGATTTTTAATAAGTCTTACAACCACTTTTAAATTTTAACCATTACTTGTGTTGCTACCAACCCTTTAAAGAGTTCATGATGACTAAACTTCTGTAGCTTTTGATAAAACTATCAGCATATACTAAATTAAATCTAAATGTTGACAATGAGTAAAAATATGAAAAAAACACTGAATGAAAGATATTTGTAATTGAGGAATCCTATCATTATCACATTTTAGAATATTAAACTCGCTAACATAGAAGAGAGAGGTACATGCTCAGTCTAAAAACATGGAGATTAAAATTATTCACTTGGTACTTATGTCTTGTTTCATGAAATAGAATGCATTACTATGCTTGGGGGCCTAGTTTCATTTTTTTGTATCAGGAGGGGTAAGTAGTGTAGTTATTTTGTTAACCTGCATCATGTTTTATCTGAAATCTCTAAGCAATATATTTTCATTTAATTGTATACTACATGTCTGAGTAAATGGAACATTATAGTTGGATATCTATTTTCTCATTTTTTCCCTACTGTAAAAATGGTCTAATTTAAAAGTATATATACACTGTATATACTTGAGTATAAGCCGACCCGTGTATATCCTGACCCCCCTAATTTTGCCACAAAAAACTGAGAAAACTTAATGACTCGAGTATAAGCCGAGGGTGGGAAATGCAGTAGCTATCGGGAAATGTCAAAAGTAAAAATAGGTACCAATAAAAGTAAAATTAATTGAGACATCAGTAGGTTAAGTGTTTTTGAATATCCATATTGAATCAGGAGCCCCATATAATGCTCCATACAGATTATAATGGGCCCCATAAGATGCTCCATATTAAAATATGCCCATATAATCCTGCATAAAGGTTAATAATGGCCCCATAAGATGCTCCATAGACACATTTGCCCAATATAATGCTGCACAAATGCTGATTATGGCCCCATAAGATGCTCCATAAAGATATTTGCCCCATATAGTGCTGCACAAACCTTGATTATGGCCCCATTAGATGCTCCATACAGACACTTGCCCCATATACCGTAATGCTCCACAAACGTTAATTATGGCCCCATACAGACACTTGCCCCATATAGTGCTGCATAAACATTATGGCCCCATACAGACACTTGCCCCATATAGTGCTTCACAGACGTTAATTATGGCCCCATACAGACACTTGCCCCATATAGTGCTGCACAAACGTTATGGCCCCATAGATGCTCCATACAGACACTTGCCCCATTTGCTGTTGCTGCGATAAAAAAAATCACATACTCACCTCTCCGTTGCTCAGGCCCTAGGCACTTTCAATAGTCACCTGCTCCTCGTTCCGGCGCAGCTCCATCTTCCGCGTCTTCTGCACTGACGTTCAAGCAGAGGGCACGCACTAACCACGTCATCGCGCCCTCTGACCTGAGTGTCACAGCAGAAGACGCTGAAGACAGAGCGGCGCCGGAATGAGGAGCAGGTGAATATCGTGCAGCGCAGTGCTCCCCCTCCCCGTTATACTCACCTGTCCCTGGCGCTGTGCAGTCCCTGCTTCCCGGCACCGCAACTTCTTCCTGTACTGAGCGGTCACCGTTACCACTCCTATAGAGGTGGAGCCGCATATTCATTACTGTAATGAGCGGTACCATGTGACCGCTCAGTACAGGAAAAAGCTGGGGCGCCAGCAAGCCGGGGACCTGCAGGGACCGCGCCAGGAGTAGGTGAGTATAATTAGACAGCCCCCGCTCCCCCTCCCCTGCCGACCCCTGGGTATGACTCGAGTATAAGCTGAGAGGGGGACTTTCAGCCCCAAAAAATGGGCTGAAAATCTCGGCTTATACTCGAGTATATACGGTATATGGAGATAATCCGACTAATATCCATCATATACACTTTTATTTGACATGTTAATTATCAAATGAATGTTCTCCTCGTCTAATAAACTCACAAAATTTACGCATTCTTCATAAACTTAAGAAACATGTCAACTATAAAACTATACAAACATCCTTTTACAAAATATATGAAATTGTGCGAGTAACTAAACAAATATTATATCAATATCTATAATATATTTGCATAATTTTAAAATTAGATTGCTTCCTACCTGGACATTGTTGCTTGCAGACAAGATGGCACTTGTAGAATCATTTCCAGGAGCTGCAACTTCGGTGTCTATGAGATTCTCTGTGGGGACGTTCTGCACTGGTTTCAGATAAGCGATTTCATTCTGCTTGGAGTCCAGAGTCACACACACATCATATGAGAATGGGAAAGGTAAACTGGTATCACTGATCTCAGAAGGACATCCCAGGGTGAACTGAGGGTACACGTTTCTATTGAAAGCATCAAAGGATGTTGGACTGTGAGTTTTTCTGCATTTAGCGATGACTGTGATTAACACTGTGACAATGAATAGCAGAGAGATCAGGCCTATAGCTATTACAAGGTAGAATGTGGTATTGGAGACAGTTGCTGAGTTATTGGGTTGTCTCCTTATTTCTGGCACAACTTGCTGAAAATTGTCAGCCACAACTAAGTTCAAAGTGACCGTAGATGACAGAGCTGGGACTCCATTATCTTTCACCAGGACCACAAGTTTTTGTCTCAAAGGCCCTGTATCTGGAAGATCTCGTCCAATCCTGATTTCCCCAGTATATTGGCCAATGGTGAATAATGAAGGATCGGGAACTTGTAGTAAGTGATAGGAGAGCCAGGCGTTGTGTCCAGAGTCAGCGTCCACTGCAATCACTTTGGTGACTAGATAACCTTTCTCAGCAGAGTGAGGAATAAACTCAAATAATGCTGATCCCTCAGTGTCTGGTGATGGGTAGAGGATCTTCGGAGCATTATCATTCTTATCAATGATGCATATCCTCACTGTGACATTACTGCTTAGAGGAGGAGATCCACTGTCTTTAGCCATCACCTGGAACTGAAATTCCCGCAACTGTTCATAGTCAAATGATCTCTGGGCATAGAGAACTCCGGTCATTGAGTTTATGGAAACATAAGATGTCACTGGAATGTCATCAATATTTTGGTTAATGATAGAATAAGTGACCCTAGCGTTCTCATTTCCATCCAGGTCAGAGGCATGAATATTCTGTATTGATGTTCCTGCTGGAATGTGCTCTGGAATGTAGGAAATATAAAGGGGTTTATCAAAGACTGGTTGATTATCATTTACATCCGAGACAGTAATGTGAACTGTTTTCTTAGTGACCATTGGAGGAGAGCCTTCATCTTCTGCCGTAATTGTGATGTTGTATGCTGACATAATCTCTCTGTCAAGTTCTCCTGCAGTTACAAGCTTGTAATAATTATTGGAGGATGGAACTATTTTAATTGCCTTTAGCTCAGTTACTTGACAGTTCACCTCTCCATATTTTCCTGAATCCAAATCCTTCACATTAATTAGAGCCACAAGAGTCCCAAGTTTAGAATTCTCTGGAATTGGAGTAGACAGTGATGCAATCGTTATCTCCGGAGCATTGTCATTAAGGTCCACTATGTATATTAGAACAGAACATTGGGTGACTAGTCCTCCACCATCAGCAGCTTCCACCGTCATCTCATACATCTGTGTTGCCTCAAAGTCCAGTTCACGTATTGTGGTAATGGCTCCAGTTTGTGAATCAATGGTGAACACTTGCAGAGCATTTTCGGAAATATGACTAAATGAATATGAGATTTCTGCATTGGATCCTTCATCTTTATCGCTGGCATTGAAATGTAAAACTACATATCCAATTGGTAAGTTTTCTTCTAAACTCACTTTATACATTTTTTGGCTGAATACTGGGTAGTTATCATTTACGTCCTGAACAAAAATCTTGACAATGGCAGTTCCACTTTTCACAGGTTTGCCGCCATCACATGCAGTTAAAATTAATTCATATTTTTGCTGCTTTTCCCGATCTAGAGGCTGCAATAATATAAGTTCTGGATATTCTTTTCCTGATTCAGATTGTTCAACCAATGAGAAATGTTGGTTGGGGCTTAAAGTATAACTCTGTAAAGAATTGGTGCCTAAATCTGGATCCCGAGCATTGCCAAGAGCAAATTGTGCCCCGGGAGATGCAGATTCACTAATCCCAATATTAAAAGTATCCTTATAAAAACTTGGTGGGTTATCATTTATATCTTGGATTTCAACTTGAACAGAAAAAACATTTACTGGATTTTCAGCTAAAATTTCAAGATCCAGAAAGCAGCTCTGCTCGGACTCACAGATCTCCTCCCTGTCTATCCGGTCACTGACATATAAATGACCATTTTGTGCGCTGATATTGAAATAATTTCTGCTGTGATGAGAAACAATCCTTAAATTTCTCACTTTAAGGTTGCTGCTGTCCAATCCTAAATCTTCTGCAACGTTCCCAATAAGAGAATTTAGCTTCAGCTCCTCTAGAATTGAGTAGTAGAACTGATTAGGAGCAGCCATAGAAAAGAAACCAAAGTAGAATAGTACTTGCCAAGCCATGTCCTGGGTATAGTAAAAGATGATGCTTTGTAGCTATTTTCTTAGAATCAAAATAAAGATAACATATAAAAGATGGTATCCAAAACACAATATATGGAGACATACAAAAATACAGCCTTGCTTCTTGTCCAGACCTGGATGTACTGTACTAGAAAAAATCACTAGCTCCACACAGTGTTCAAATTCCTTCTATGTTTTGTTAGGCAAAAGCACCACCATGTGGAGAAAATGAAGAATGGCAATTCAGCTTTTATTTCACATAAAATCTTGTGTTTTTTATATATTCCATATAGAACAATATATATAAATATATTTCAATATTGTATTTTATTGATTATTTTTATACGTAGATAGATATCTTCAGTAGTGGGTGCAATGAAAAGCAGCTGAAGTGATGCTTTACATATATATATATATATATATATATATATATATATATATATACAAATATATATATATATATATTATTATTATTATTATTTATTTATATAGCACCATTGATTCCATGGTGCTGTACATGAGAAGGGGTTACATACAAGTTACAAATATCACATACAGTAAACAAACTAACAATGACGGACTGATACAGAGGGGCGAGGACACTGCCCTTGCGGGCTTACATTCTACAGTTATATATATATATACATATATATATATATATATATATATATATATATATACGTCGCGTCTGCCATTTTCTACCGCACATGTGTGGCCGAAACTCCCCCCATCCTCCCCGGACTTCAGAATGGGCAGCGGATGCGTTGAAAAACTGCATCCGCTGCCCAGGTCGGGGCACAAATTTCACAACGTGCGTCAGTAGTCCCATCGTACGATGCCTCCACACACGCACAGACCCCCGGCAGCCCGCACAAAGCCCCAGCAGCCCGCACAGAGCCTCTCAGCCCGCACAGAGCCGCGGGAGACCTGTACAGACCACTGGCAGCATGCACAGAGCCCCGGCAGCCCGCACAGAGCCCCGGCAGCCCGCACAGAGCCCCGGCAGGCCCGTACAGACCCCCGGCAGGTCCACACAGAGCCCCGGCAGGCCCACACAGAGCCCCGGCAGGCCCGCACAGACCCCCGGCAGCCTGCACAGAGCCCCGGCAGCCCACACAGACCCCCCTGGCAGCCCACACAGACCCCCGGCAGCCCGCATAGAGCCCCAGCAGGCCCGCACAGAGCCCCGGCAGGCCCACACAGAGCCCCGGCAGGCCCGCACAGACCCTGCCCGCACACACAGACAAGCAGTGTCCGCCCACGCACCGCCCACACTCTTTCCCCCTCTGGAACAGGATGTAGAAGGACAAAAAGGGCTTATTTACATTCCGATATTTGTGTCCCATTGACTTGCATTGGTATCGGGTATCAGTATCGGCGATATCCGATATTTTTTGGATATCGGCCGATCCAATCCGATACCGATACTTCTGGATATCGGAAGGTATCGCTCAACACTAGTCACCACTCTTCAGAGTCACCATGTCTCGTGCTGTGCAGCGGAACCAAAAGTGTCTGTAGGCAAAGTGTCACGCCGTAAGCGGCGATAATGGGGCAGGACGGTGTACTGGGACCCGCACCTGCCCCTACCACTATAATGGGGCCCTGGCTTTCCCTTATCTCAGGAGTACCTATGATGGTTAGGAGACCTGAGCCACCAGCGTATCCCTGTCTCCTGTGCAGGCCCTATCAGTGGCCCCCTCTCCCCCCAAAGGAGGTGGACTGCACCAGTGTAATAATACAACAATTAACAGGGTATACAGACAAGGTAACTAAAAGTCTCAAACTCACCAAATGCTCACACAACCACAGAGGGTACACATAGAAGGGAAGAGAAGGAGAAAACTAGGAAGGAAAACAGGGTTAACATGCAACCAAAACAGCAGACACCAATCTCTGTAAATAAACCTCCAACACCAACACTATGCTCCTTCAACCTCCAAGCCAAGCAGTAGAACTAATCACTGACAATAGCTGAAGTCAGGACTGGGTCTATATAGAGGATCAGATTACAAAATCCACTTCAGCTGAGAGAGACCCAGCTCTCAGCAACTCAGCAATAAGGTTAACTCCTGCACTGCTGGCACAAAGCAGCCAGGTCAGAATACAGGTGAAGAGCTTCTGTTCAATGTGAGTGAACGAGGCCCAGAGCGCTGTGGTTCTCTGGAACCTCTCTGTCGTGGTAGCCCCGTGACACAAAGTTTATGGAGCATCAGAATGAGGTTCCATAGCTTTTGGTCGTCTCATCCCTTCATTATCTACGAGATCCAGTTATGTAAGTAAAGTTGCGGCTTTTCTTGGTACTGCAACTAAATCAATAAATAGGACCAAGCTGTAATGCTGGATACAGCTGTGGTTATATGTTATATAGGCGTGTTACACTCCCCTCACTTCTTGTAACCTACAAGTGTACAAAGATATTATACAGTCACCATGTGACAAGTGGGCCTGTGTAACTTCAAATGCCAGGGCTGAATTTTAGTCCCAGTGCGGCCCTGGCCGTGCCTATTGGGTCCTTTCACAGTGACTCCTGGCTCCAAGGTGCCGCTGTGCCACAGGTAGATTATGGACAAAGTACATGTAATTCTCTGCCCTCCGGTTCTGCTCTGTGTATTATAATCCAGGGGTGGAATAAGGGTAGCCAGGGCCCCGGGCTGTTCAGACACTGTGGGCCCCCCCCGGGTCATGTGACGGGGGTCATGTGACGGGGGTCATGTGACGGGGGTCATGATATACCCGAACCAGATTATTCCAGAAAAATGGCCGGGCCCTACTCTACTGTAACCTATTAAATATTTGGTAGAATCTGCAATACAATTTAGGTATATTTTGACCAATAATATCACATACAAGGAACAAATACCACTGCCCCCCGCCCCATGACCAGACCACAAATTACATCCACAGTGATCGAATAATATCACATAGAAGGAACAAATACCACCGCACCATGACCAGACCACAAATTACAACCACAGTGATCGAATAATATCACATACAAGGAACAAATACCACCGCACCATGTCAAGACCACATATTACCACCACATAGTGACTGAATACTACAATACTGATCAGTAAAAAACAACAACACAATACTATCACCATAAGTGCCAGTATTCACAGGAGATCTGTACTTAGTATGCAGTGTCTGTGTAGAGGTAATACAGAGATCACTGGTGACATTATACACAGGACCTCTATATAGTATACAGTGTATAGTGTCAGTGTATAGGTAACACTGACTCACCAGTGACATCTCTAGGTGAAGTCCTTCATCTTTCATCCAGCACAGACCGCCATAATTTCTTCCAGCCAGGACTCGTTTCTGCAGGAAATAACACAGTTATCTCGAGCTCCGCTTGTAGAAGACATTACTTAATTTTTCACAACTTCTACATTACACCACATGAAGAAAAAAAGGCGATATAGTGTCACTCTGCACAGTAACAGGACCGACCCCCATTTAAAACAGTATACTCAAAAAATAAAATAAATACATCACTGCAGTAATAATATCCCTTAATTAGCCCCTATGGTAATAATATTCCACATCCTGGCCCCGTGTGTCTCATTCCTGGCTCCAGCCATATGTTCTCGCATCCTGCCCTCATGAGTATCCATTCTACCCCATATGATCTCCACATCCTGCCCCATATGTCTCCATCGTATCCATCCTGCCCCATGATCCCATCCTGCCCCATGTCTTTCATTCTGCCCCATGTCTCCAATCATGCCCCGTGTCTACATTCTGCCCATGCCTCCAGTCCTGCCCCCAGTGTGTCCAGCAATCTGCCCCAGTATGTCCAGCATATTGCCCCAGTGTCCAGCAATCTGCCCCAGTGTCTCCAGCATATTGCCCCCAGTGTGTCCAGCATTGCCCCCAGACAGTGTGTCCAGCAATCTGCCCCAGTGTGTCCAGCAATCTGCCCCAGTGTGTCCAGCATATTACCCCCAGTGTGTCCAGCAATCTGCCCCAGTATGTCCAGCATTGCCCCAGTGTCCTCCAGCAATCTGTCCCAGTGTCCTCCAGCAATCTGCCCCAGTGTCCTCCAGCCATCTGCCCCAGTGTCCTCCAGCCATCTGCCCCAGTGTCCTCCAGCCATCTGCCCGTGTCCTCCAGCCATCTGCCCCAGTGTCCTCCAGCCATCTGCCCCAGTGTCCTCCAGCCATCTGCCCCAGTGTCCTCCAGCATTGCCCCAGTGTCCTCCAGCCATATGCCCCAGTGTCCTCCAGCCATCTGCCCCAGTGTCCTCCAGCCATCTGCCCCAGTGTCCTCCAGCCATCTGCCCGTGTCCTCCAGCCATCTGCCCCAGTGTCTTCCAGCCATCTGCCCCAGTGTCCTCCAGCCATCTGCCCCAGTGTCCTCCAGCCATCTGCCCCAGTGTCCTCCAACAATCTGCTCCAGTGTCCTCCAGCAATCTGCCCCAGTGTCCTCCAGCATATTGCCCCCAGTGTGTCCAGCATTGCCCCCAGACAGTGTGTCCAGCAATCTGCCCCAGTGTGTCCAGCAATCTGCCCCAGTGTGTCCAGCATATTACCCCCAGTGTGTCCAGCAATCTGCCCCAGTATGTCCAGCATTGCCCCAGTGTCCTCCAGCAATCTGCCCCAGTGTCCTCCAGCAATCTGCCCCAGTGTCCTCCAGCCATCTGCCCCAGTGTCCTCCAGCCATCTGCCCCAGTGTCCTCCAGCCATCTGCCCCAGTGTCCTCCAGCCATCTGCCCGTGTCCTCCAGCCATCTGCCCCAGTGTCCTCCAGCCATCTGCCCCAGTGTCCTCCAGCCATCTGCCCCAGTGTCCTCCAGCAATCTGCCCCAGTGTCCTCCAGCATTGCCCCAGTGTCCTCCAGCCATCTGCCCCAGTGTCCTCCAGCCATCTGCCCCAGTGTCCTCCAGCCATCTGCCCGTGTCCTCCAGCCATCTGCCCCAGTGTCCTCCAGCCATCTGCCCCAGTGTCCTCCAGCCATCTGCCCCAGTGTCCTCCAGCCATCTGCCCCAGTGTCCTCCAGCAATCTGCCCCAGTGTCCTCCAGCAATCTGCCCCAGTGTCCTCCAGCAATCTGCCCCAGTGTCCTCCAGCCATCTGCCCCAGTGTCCTCCAGCCATCTGCCCCAGTGTCCTCCAGCAATCTGCCCCAGTGTCCTCCAGCCATCTGCCCCAGTGTCCTCCAGCCATCTGCCCCAGTGTCCTCCAGCCATCTGCCCCAGTGTCCTCCAGCAATCTGCCCCAGTGTCCTCCAGCAATCTGCCCCAGTGTCCTCCAGCAATCTGCCCCAGTGTCCTCCAGCAATCTGCCCTAGTGTCCTCCAGCAATCTGCCCCAGTGTCCTCCAGCAATCTGCCCCAGTGTCCTCCAGCAATCTGCCCCAGTGTCCTCCAGCATTGCCCCAGTGTCCTCCAGCCATCTGCCCCAGTGTCCTCCAGCCATCTGCCCCAGTGTCCTCCAGCCATCTGCCCCAGTGTCCTCCAGCCATCTGCCCCAGTGTCCTCCAGCAATCTGCCCCAGTGTCCTCCAGCATTGCGCTCAGTGTGTCCACCATTATAAAAAAAACAAAAAAAAAACCAAGCAGCCTCCTCACCTGTCCGCACTCCAGGCGGCGAGCTCCCGGCAGCAGCGCACACTCGCCGGCGACTGACAATGACGTCAGACGCCGGCGACGTGTGCGCCTGCGGCCGACATCAGCCGCCAGCCTCCAATTGGCTGGCGGCTGTTGTTAACTATTGACATGCGGGAGCGCGCCCGCACGTCAATAGGAAACCGCCGCAGCGCTGGAAGGAGCCCGGTGAGCAGATGAGAAGGGGCCCGATGCGGGCCCCCTCTCTCTGCCCACCGGGTACGGCGGGGGGGCACATAAATGCCAGTGGCGGCCGCCGGCATTCACAGATGATTATCAGAGGGTCAATCTGTGCGGTAGCCCAGGGCCCCCCAGACCACTGGGCCCTGGGCTACCGCCCATATTGACCCTCCGATAATCCGCCCCTGTTATAATCCACATAAGCCTCGGGCTCCTGATACCCAGATTCTATGCTCTGACTCCGTGGAAACGTTCTCGTAGCCTCCTGGAGTCCTGTATATCTCCTCTGTGCTTCCTTCCTGTCTGTCCTCGCACACAGACTTTCTGTACAGACTAAACTCACTAAGCCTCCAAACCAGGATCTTTATTCAGGGAAGCTGCCCTAAAACAGGGTTTTGAGCTTCCCCTCCTGGCCTGGATTTGGAAGGTGTTGTATGTGTGATAACTAGTGTTGAGCATTCCGATACCGCAAGTATCGGGTATCGGCCGATATTTGCAGTATCGGAATTCCGATACCGAATTCCGATACTTCCCGCGTATCGGATACCGGAATCGGAAGTTCCCAGAATTCAAATTGAACGCAGCAGCCAATGAGGAATGAATGAAAGTGTGGGCACATCCTGTTTAGCATGGTGGGCATGTAAGTACTGGCAAGGCTGGGATTGGCTGCTGAAATGATGTCACTCTGCACTATAAAAAAGCGCTGCCGCCATTTTGTGCTCACTCTGCTGTGATTTCAGTTAGGGACAGGACGCTGTGTTCTAACTGAGGGCCAGTTGAGCTTGCTAATTGCTTTATTTTCCTTTCCAAAGGCTAATTTAGCAAAACGCTGTGTTCTTCACTGTTCACCTTGCTCTTGCCTTGCAGCGCTGTTTTAACAGCGTTCGGCAAGGTCTCTGTGTGTGTGTGTGCAGCTCACTCTGTAGTCTGTGTGCAGCCATATACCCGGTTGTATTCAGCTCAGGGGGGGTTCACACTGCCTCACACAGTTGTTCTTTTTTGCTCTTAGTGCAGCCTGCTGCACATTTTTTCTCAAATTTCCTATTAGTGTTTTTCCACCAGTCTCCAGCTCTATTGTGGAAAAACACTACATAGGATAACCTAGAGGGGGGTTTTAGGGCCTTGCAGCGCCGTTTACGGCTGTCTGCACGGTCTCCGTGTGAGCCCAGCTCGCCCTGCAGTCTGTGTGCAGCCATAGCCGGTTGGATTCAGCTCAGGGTTCGTTACTGGCTCATACCTTGAGAAAAATTTTCCTTTTTTTCAAATAGTGCAGCCTGTTTAAAATTTGAAAAAAAAAATTCCTATTAGTGTCTTTCCACTCGTATCCAGCTAAATAGTGGAAAAACACTATATAGGATAACCTAGAGGAGGGTTTTTTGGCCTTGCAGCGCCGTTTACGGCTGTCTGCACGGTCTCCGTGTGAGCCCAGCTCGCCCTGTAGTCTGTGTGCAGCCATAGCCGGTTGGATTCAGCTCAGGGTTCGTTACTGGCTCATACCTTGAGAAAAATTTTCCTTTTTTTTCAAATAGTGCAGCCTGTTTAAAATTTGAAAAAAAAAAAATCCTATTAGTGTCTTTCCACTCGTATCCAGCTAAATAGTGGAAAAACACTATATAGGATAACCTAGAGGAGGGTTTTTTGGCCTTGCAGCGCCGTTTACGGCTGTCTGCACGGTCTCCGTGTGAGCCCAGCTCGCCCTGTAGTCTGTGTGCAGCCATAGCCGGTTGGATTCAGCTCAGGGTTCGTTACTGGCTCATACCTTGAGAAAAATTTTCCTTTTTTTGAAATAGTGCAGCCTGTTTAAAATTTGAAAAAAAAAAATTCCTATTAGTGTCTTTCCACCAGTCTCCAGCTCAATTGTGGAAAAACACTACATAGGGTAACCTAGAGGGGTTTTTTTGGGCCTTGCAGCGCCGTTTACGGCTGTCTGCACGGTCTCTGTGTGAGCGCAGCTCGCCCTGTAGTCTGTGTGCAGCCATAGCCGGTTGGATTCAGCTCAGGGTGCGTTACTGCCTCATACCTTGAAAAACAATTTCCTTTTTTTCAAATAGTGCAGCCAGTTTAAAATTTGAAAAAAAAAATTCCTATTAGTGTCTTTCCACTTGTATCCAGCTAAATAGTGGAAAAACACTATATAGGATAACCTAGAGGAGGGTTTTTTGGCCTTGCAGCGCCGTTTACGGCTGTCTGCACGGTCTCCGTGTGATTTAAACTAGCTCTGTAGCCCGATCTGCACCAAAAAAAAAGTTAAGTTCACCAAACACAACTTAACACTTGTGTAGGCCACATTTGAAAAATAATAAAGTTTAGTCCACAATTTACAACATTAGTGTTTCTTACACCTGTTAGGAGGAGCATTACAGGAATAAGCACACTAAGGCCTTAGTACTTTTCTGCTTATCTTTATCTGTCAACCAAGATGAAGAGGGCAGGGAGTAAGGCACGTGGGCGTGGGCGCGGAGCAGGGAGAGGACGTGGTGATTCTGTGCCTGCTGCGGGCGCCGGTGACTCGTCGTCACTCAGTTTCAGCAGGGAACAGTCCTTCATGCGCAGCTTTGTCGGAGAGCGCCGTGCACCGCTGCTGCGTGAAGACCAAATTGAAGCCGTTGTCGGGTGGATGGCAGCTAACGCCTCGGCATCGACTTCAGTTAGTGCCACATCCTCTCAGGCACAGAGCACTGGAGAGCAGCCATCTGTCTCTTCACCACCTGCCAAATTGGCCAGGCAGTCAGAGAGCCCAGGACAGGAGCCGTCTCTACTTCTGTTCTCTGAATCTCTTGGCTTGGAAACAGGGGGCCAGCCAAGCAGCATTGGAGAAATGGAAGAAGAGGCAGTGTGCAGTGATGCCCAACACCTTTTTCTCTCTGACTCTGAAGAGGCAGGTGGGCCAGTGCCTCCGGTGACCACAGCGCAGTACGCATCTGATGATGAAACTCAGGTGCCGCTTTCTCGTGCGTACTGTGCTGCTGAGACTACCCAGGAGGAGCAGTTGGTGGCAGAGGGTAGTGGAGATGATGAGGTCCTTGACCCATCGTGGCGTGAGGAACAGGAAGGTGGTGGGAGCAGCTCAGAGGAAGAGCTTCCTCTTACGGGCCAAAGAGGGAGAGGGAGGGGGAAGACTGCGGAGCCTGTAGCCTCCACTTTGGCACCCGTTAGGAGCCTGTCTCTTTCCAAAGCCAAAAAGGGCGCTCCCAAGACTTGCAGTGCCTGGTCCTTTTTTGACACAGTTGCAGATGACATTTGTTTTGTCAAATGCAAGCTGTGTCATCAGAAAGTAAAAAGAGGGAAAAATGTCAGCAACCTCAATACCACAAATATGTGGAAACATGTGCGGACCAGGCACGCGGTGGAGTTACAGAAACACACTGAAGATGTAGGCCAACCAACAGCGGCAGCTACCACCTCTTCAGCTCGTGTTGCCTCTTCCTCCAGCTCACGCACAGCTGGTTTGGCTTCCTCCCAGAGACCTTGTGTAATTCCACCCACAGCACCACCTTCCCAGTCATCCTCACACTCCCAGTCTACTCTACAGCCATCGGTAGTACAGGCATGGGAGAAAAGGCGGGCATTCTCGGCCAACCACCCCCGAGCACAGGCTCTGAATGCAGGCATTGCCAAACTGTTGTCCCTGGAAATGCTCTCGTTCAGGCTGGTGGAGACTGACAGCTTCCGTGACTTGATGGCATTGGCAGTCCCACAGTACAAGGTGCCCAGCCGCTTTTACTTCAGCAGGCAGGCTGTCCCTGCCCTGCACAGGCATGTTGAGGCAAACATAAAACATGCGCTACTGAACGCCGTCAGTAGCAAGGTCCACCTCACCACCGATGCGTGGACCAGTCAGCATGGACAGGGGCGATATGTTTCCCTCACTGCCCATTGGGTTAATGTTGTTGAGCCAGGTACAGATCGTGCGAGTGGCGCAGGACGTGTCCTGCCCACTCCAAGGATTGCAGGAATCCAGTCTGTACGCATCGACTCCTCCTCTTACACCAGTTCCTCTGATTCCTCTCTGCAGGATCCGTCACAGTCCACCCCCACATGGACCCGTGAACGTTTACCTATGACCGACATGAGCACAGCCGTGGCCAAACGTCAGCAGGCCGTCTTGAAACTAGTTTCATTGGGGCATCGAAGCCACACAGCGCAGGAGCTCTGGAATGCCATCAAGCAGGAGAGCGATGTGTGGTTACTGCCAGCGAATCTCCAGCCAGGCATGGTAGTGTGTGACAATGGCCGAAATCTGGTGGCAGCTTTGGCCCTTGGCAACCTCACTCACATCCCATGTCTGGCACATGTGCTCAATTTGGTTGTGCAGAGTTTTCTGAGGGACTATCCGGATCTTGATGCCCTGCTGCACAAGGTCCGCCTAGAGTGTGCTCACTTGCGGCGTTCCAGCTTGGCCAGATCCCGCATTGCTGCTCTGCAGCGCAGATTCCGCCTTCCGGAACACCGCATCATATGTGACCTACCTACCCGGTGGAATTCCACGTTACATATGTTGGAGCGGTTGTGTGAGCAGCAGCAAGCAGTTATGGAGTACCAGCTGCATCAGGCGCAAAGAAGTCGCAGTCAGCGCCGATCAGACTTCACAACCACAGAGTGGGCCACTCTGAAGGACGTCTGCCAGGTTTTGCGTCCTTTTGATTATTCCACGCGGATGGCAAGTGCAGATGATGCACTAGTCATCATGACTGTCCCCCTTATCTGCCTGCTTCAGCAAACTTTGCAAGGGTTAAGGGATGATGTGGTGGAAGAGGTGGAGGATGAGGAGTCACCTTTTCCATCAGCTTCTGGAGAGTCAGCGCCACGTGGTTCCTCACAAAGGGGTACACAGGGGCCAATTTGTGAGGAGGATGAGGAGGAGTCAATGGACGAGGAAGAGCTCCGTCCAGAGGAGGGAGCGACACAATTGTCCAGTGGTCAGTGTGTACAGCGAGGGTTGGGTGATGACGAGCGGGCAGAGATCATGTCTCAAGCAGGGGACAGCGTTTCTGGGCCGGTTGGCACTCTGCAGCACATGGTGGATTTTATGCTGCAGTGCCTGAGAAACGACCGCCGCATCGACCACATTCTCAACATGCCTGATTATTGGGTGTTCACCCTCCTCGATCCTCGCTACCGGGACAACGTCCAAAACCTCATCCCTGCGTTGACCCGGGAGCGTAAATTGCGAGAGTACCACGACACACTGGTGAATTCCATCATCTTCTCCTGTCCAACTGAGAGGAGTGCTGCTAGTGCTTTACAAAGCAGCTCAGTGCGTCGAGGCAGTGGGGGAGGCTCTGCCCAAAGAGGGAGCAGAAGCAGTGCCTCTGCCCAAGGCAAGCCGAGTATGGCACAACTCTGGCACACTTTTGTGTGCCCGCCCCAAATGTCTACACCATCACCGGCGGCTCCAGTCAGCAGGAGGCAACGGTTCCGTCAGATGGTGACAGACTACATGGCTTGCCCTCTTACTGTACTCCCCGACGGCTCTTCCCCGTTCAAGTTTTGGGTCTCTAAGCTGGATACATGGCCAGAGCTAAGCCAGTATGCATTGGAGGTGCTGGCTTGCCCTGCGGCTAGTGTCTTATCGGAACGTGTCTTTAGTGCCGCAGGTGGTGTACTAACAGACCGTCGCATGCGACTATCCTCCGATAACGTTGACCGGCTTACTTTCCTGAAAATGAACCAGGCCTGGATCTCGCAGGAATTTGCCACTCCTCTGCCTGATTAATTAATTGGGTGTCATCCAGGTCTTCTGCTGTGTTCATCTTTCTACCACCTGAACTGCTATTCCTGGGCTCCAACACCGCCAGTTGCGGCTCAGAAGTGCAGGCTGCACAGTCGTTTGTTACTGAAAGAGCCATCTTGTGCAGCAGTAATGCTGCACAAGGAAAAGGTAGCTATTTTTTTTTGGCTCCTTGCACACGCAGAACTTAACACTTATAAAATGTGTTCACTGATACCGTTATACCGTCCCGGAGCTGGGACTTTCCTTCGTAATGTGACGCAGCACAGCCGTCATTCCTACCCCCTTGGTGCCATGCGCTGCCTCCTCAGCGTTGTTTTAAGCTGTCACGGAGCCTGCGCTGTTCTGTTATCCCTTGGCCATGCCCTATTTGCGCTGCCTGTCTTCTGACATAATTTGGTGTCAGGCTGGCTGCGCCTGTGCGGCCGCGCTGCCATAGATCCCGCCTCGCAGTGTCTTCTGATTGAGTCACACTGCGGGCCTGGGATCCATGGGCATGCGCAGTGCATATCTTCCCCTCGGGCTCTCGCTCATTTCCCTCCGCCTTCTTTAGACTGTGCGCCATCAGCTGATCCCTAATAGCATGCCACGGCCGTGACAACGCACAGTCTGAAGAAGAGGGAAGGAGGGGAGTGAGAGTCGAGGATATGCACTGTGCATGCCCATGGATCCAAGGCCCGCAGTGGGATTACGTTAGACGAGACTGCGAGGTGGGATCTGGAGCAGCGTGGACGCAAAGGCACTGACAGCCTGACACCAAATTATGTCAGAAGACAGGCAGCGCTAATTGGGCATGGCCAAGGGCTAACAGAACAGCGCAGGCTCCGTGACAGCTTAAAACAACGCTGAGGAGGCAGCACACGGCACCAAGGGGATAGGAATGACAGCTGTGCTGTGTCCCATTACGAAGGAAATTTGCACCTCCGTGACGGTTTAACGGTATAAGGGGACACATTTTTAGTGTTTACTTCTGTGTTTGCAAGGAGCATAATTAAAAGAGCAACCTTTTCATTTTGCATCCTTAGCGCTGCACAAGATGGCTCTTTCAGCTACAAACGTCTTGGGGGGGGGGGTTAAGGGTTCCCTTTCAACTTGCTCCAATCAGGCTTCGGCCTACACTCTGTTCCTCTGCTCCTCCTGCTGTCCCTGGGCTCTAACACCGCCAGTTGGTGCCTGGAAGTGCTGTGTGCACAGTCAACAGTCGCTCCTCTGTTATTGGGGTTCAGTAACGTCAGCTGATCCCCAGCTGTGTGTGCGGTAATACCTCCAATCTGCTCCTCCTGCTGTCCCTGGGCTCTAACACCGCCAGTTGGTGCCTGGAAGTGCTGTGTGCACAGTCAACAGTCGCTCCTCTGTTATTGGGGTTCAGTAACGTCAGCTGATCCCCAGCTGTGTGTGCGGTAATACCTCCAATCTGCTCCTCCTGCTGTCCCTGGGCTCTAACACCGCCAGTTGGTGCCTGGAAGTGCTGTGTGCACAGTCAACAGTCGCTCCTCTGTTATTGGGGTTCAGTAACGTCAGCTGATCCCCAGCTGTGTGTGCGGTAATACCTCCAATCTGCTCCTCCTGCTGTCCCTGGGCTCTAACACCGCCAGTTGGTGCCTGGAAGTGCTGTGTGCACAGTCAACAGTCGCTCCTCTGTTATTGGGGTTCAGTAACGTCAGCTGATCCCCAGCTGTGTGTGCGGTAATACCTCCAATCTGCTCCTCCTGCTGTCCCTGGGCTCTAACACCGCCAGTTGGTGCCTGGAAGTGCTGTGTGCACAGTCAACAGTCGCTCCTCTGTTATTGGGGTTCAGTAACGTCAGCTGATCCCCAGCTGTGTATCCGGCAACGTGTCATGCGACCGCCACGCTGGCACAACTAAAATGTAAGGGGACCTGTCCCCCCCCCCCCCCCTAGGCGTTTGTTACTGAAAGAGCCACCATGTGCAGCACTAATACTGCACAAGGGAAAGGTCGCTCTTGAAATTATGCTCCTTGGAAACGCTGAACTACACACTCATGTAATGTGTCCCCTCACACCGTCCAACCGTCCCAGAGGTGGGACTTTCCTTTGTAATGTGACGCAGCACAGCCGTCATTGCTACCCCCTTGGCACCGTGCGCTGCCTCCTTAGCGTTGTTTGATTCCGTCATGGACCCTGCACTGTTATGTTATCCCTTGGGCATGCACAGTTTGCGCTGCCCGTCCTCTGACATCATTTGTTGTCATCCTGGCTGCGCCTGTGCGTCCACGCTGCCCGAAATCCCACCTCGCAGTGTCGTCTAATGTGATCCCACAGTGGGCCTGGTATCCATGGCCATGCGCAGTGCATATACTAGCCTCTCATTCCCCTTCTTCATGCTTCTTCAGACTAGGCGGCGTCAGCTGATCCCTAATAGCATGCCACGGCCGTGACGCCGCACAGTCTGAAGAAGCATGAAGGAGGTGAGTGAGAGGCGATGATATGCACTGCGCATGCCCATGGATCCCTGGCCCGCAGTGGGATTACATTTGATGACACTGCAAGGTTGGATCTCGGGCAGCTTTGACGCACAGGCACTGCCAGCCTGACACCTAAATGATGTCAGAAGACGGGCACCGCTAACTGTGCATGGCCAAGGGATAACATTACAGCGCGGGCTCCGTGACAGAACCAAACAACGTTGAGGAGGTGGCGCACGGCACCAAGGGGGTTGGAATGACGGCTGTGCTGTGTCACATTACAAAGGAAAGTCCCACTTCCGGGATGGTTTGACGGTGTGAGGGGACACATTATATGAGTGTGTACTTCAGCTTTTGCAAGGAGCATTATTTTCGGAGCCACCATTTTCCATGTGCAGTATTACTGCTGTACAAGATGGCTCTTTCAGCAACAAATGCCTGGGTGGGGGGGGGTTAAAGGTTCCCTTTACACTTGCTCCACTGCAGGCTTCGGCCTACACTCTGCTCCTCTTTGATTCCCTGGGTTTCAACACTGTCAGTTGACACCTGGAAGTGTTGTCTACACAGAAAAAACACTAGGTGATGTGTCAGTGGGGTTCAGCACCGCCAGCTGTTCCCCTGCTGTGTAGTCGGCATCGTGTCCAGCACAAGCCACGCTGGCACAACCGACCAAAAGCTTCCACCAGTGCAGGCTTCGGCCTACACTTTGCTCCTCTCCTCCTCCTGCTGACCCTGGGCTCAAACACCGCTAGTTTTTGCCCGGAACTGCTAGCTGCACAGAGAAAAACACCAGCCAATGTGTTAGTGGGGTTCAGCAACGCCAGCTGTTCCCCTGCTGTGTAGCTGGCAACGTGTCCTGCAAACGCCACGCAGGCACATGAACTGAAATTGAAGGGAGCCTGGCCCCCTCTCCCCCAGGTGTTTCTATGTATAACAGCCACCTTGTACAGCAGTACTGCTGCATTTGTACAAGGTGGCTGACTTTTTATCCTTGCCCACGTGGAACTCAACACGTACAAAATGTGTCTCTTTGAGACCATTCCACTGTCCCTGAGGTGTGACTTTCCTTTCTAATGATACGCAGCACCCCCCTTGGTAGCGCTTCCCGTCTTCTGACATCATCGGTTGGCTAGTTGCGCCTGTGCGTCCGCCCTGCCTGAATAAAATGCTCCTCGTTGTCTTAATTATTTTGACTGCGAGGGTGTGATTGATGGGCACGAGCAGTGCATATCTTCGCCTGTCTTAACTCATCTCCTTCCGCCTTCTTCAGACTGTGCAGCCTCATGGCCGCGGCATGCGAGAAGGGATCAGATGAGGCCGCCCAGTCTGAAGCAGGTGTAAGGACATGTGTGAGCGGCAAACATATTTAGTGCACCAGGGCACGAATCCCAGCACCGCAGTGTGATTTTTTAAAAACACACTGTGGGTCTGGGATTCATGTCCACCGCTAACCGCAACGGCCAACATGAAATGAGGTCATAAGACAGGAAGCGCTCACAGCGCATGGCCAAAGGATCACAAGAGCGCAGACTCCTGTACAGCAACTAACAACGCTCAGGAAGCTGCGCCCATGCAAAAAGGTGTTGTTTTCGACACCTGTGCTGCTTTTCTTTAAAAAGACAAGTCACGCCTCCACTACTGTTTAACAGTATAATGGGCTAAATAGTGTACGTGTTGCATTCAGCGTGTGCAAGTAGACAAATTAATAGAGCAACCTTTTACTTGTGCAGCATTAATGCTGCAGAAGGAGTGGCTCTTGTACTTTGTAACACCTGAGGGGGGGTTAAAGGTAACCTTTGAAATTGGTTCAACTAGGCTTCGGCCTACACTCTGCTCCTCTCCTCCTCCTGCTGACCCTGGGCTCTAACAACGCTAGTTTTTGCCCGGAAATGCTAGCTGCACAGAGAAAAACACCAGCCAATGTGTTAGTGGGGTTCAGCAACGCCAGCTGTTTCCCTGCTGTGTAGCTTGCATCGTGTCCAGCACAAGCCACGCTGGCACAACCGACCAAAAGCTGCCACCAGTGCAGGCTTCGGCCTACACTTTGCTCCTCTCCTCCTCCTGCTGACCCTGGGCTCTAACACCGCTAGTTTTTGCCCGGAAATGCTAGCTGCACAGAGAAAAACACCAGCCAATGTGTTAGTGGGGTTCAGCAACGCCAGCTGTTTCCCTGCTGTGTAGCCGGCATCGTGTCCAGCAAAAGCCACGCTGGCACAACCGACCAAAAGCTGCCACCAGTGCAGGCTTCGGCCTACACTTTGCTCCTCTCCTCCTCCTGCTGACCCTGGGCTCTAACACCGCTAGTTTTTGCCCGGACATGGGGTTCAGCAACGCCAGCTGTTCCCCTGCTGTGTAGCTTGCAACGTGACCTGCAAACGCCACGCAGGCACATGAACTGAAATTGAAGGGAGCCTGCCCCCCACCCCCAGGTGTTTCTATGTATAACAGCCACCTTGTACAGCAGTACTGCTGCATTTGTACAAGGTGGCTGACTTTTTCTCCTTGCCCACGTGGAACTCAACACGTACAAAATGTGTCTCATTAGAGACCATTACAATGTCCCTGAGGTGTGACTTTCCTTTGTAATGACACGCAGCACCACCCTTGTTAGCGCTGCCCGTCTTTTGACATCATTGGTTAGCTGGCTGCGCCTGTGCATCTCCCCTGCTCGAAACAACGCCCCTCGGTGTCTTATTTTTTTGGACAGCGAGGGTGTGATTGATGGGCATGTGCAGTGCATATGTTTGCCTGTGTTCACTCATCTCCTTCCGCCTTCTTCAGACTGGGTGTCCTCATGGCCGCGGCAGGCGATAAGGGATCAGATGAGGCCGCCCAGTCTGAAGCAGGTGTAAGGACATGTGTGAGCGTCAAACATATTTACTGCACAAGGCCACGAATCCCAGCCACGCAGTGTGATTTTTTGAAAACACACTGTGGGTCTGGGATTCATGTCCATCGCTAACCGCAACGGCCAACATAAAATGAGGTCAGAAGACAGTAAGCGCTCACAGCGCATGGCCAAGGGATCACACAATAGCGCAGACTCCTGTACAGCAAATAACAACGCTCAGGAATCTGCGCACAGCAGCTATGTGTTAATTTTGACACCTGTGCTGCATCTCCGTAAAAAGGAAAGTTACGCCTCCACTACTGTTTGACAGTATAATGGGCTAAATAGTGTACGTGTTTTATTCATCGTGTGCAAGGAGCAAATTAAATAGAGCAACCTTTTACTTGTGCAGCATTAATGCTGCACAAGGTGTGGCTCTTGTACCTTGCAACACCTGAGGGGGGGGTTAAAGGTAACCTTTGAAATAGGTTCAACTAGGCTTCGGCCTACACTCTGCTCCTTTCCTCCTCCTGCTGACCCTGGGCTCTAACAACGCTAGTTTTTGCCCGGAAATGCTAGCTGCACAGAGAAAAACACCAGCCAATGTGTTAGTGGGGTTCAGCAACGCCCGCTGTTCCCCCGCTGTGTAGCCGGCATCGTGTCCAGCAAAAGCCACGCTGGCACAACCGACCAAAAGCTGCCACCAGTGCAGGCTTCGGCCTACACTTTGCTCCTCTCCTCCTCCTGCTGACCCTGGGCTCAAACACCGCTAGTTTTTGCCCGGAAATGCTAGCTGCACAGAGAAAAACACCAGCCAATGTGTTAGTGGGGTTCAGCAACGCCAGCTGTTTCCCTGCTGTGTAGCTTGCATCGTGTCCAGCACAAGCCACGCTGGCACAACCGACCAAAAGCTGCCACCAGTGCAGGCTTCGGCCTACACTTTGCTCCTCTCCTCCTCCTGCTGACCCTGGGCTCTAACACCGCTAGTTTTTGCCCGGACATGCAATCTGCACAGAGAAAAACACCAGTCAATGTGTCAGTGGGGTTCAGCAACGCCAGCTGTTCCCCTGCTGTGTAGCTTGCAACGTGACCTGCAAACGCCACGCAGGCACATGAACTGAAATTGAAGGGAGCCTGCCCCCCACCCCCAGGTGTTTCTATGTATAACAGCCACCTTGTACAGCAGTACTGCTGCATTTGTACAAGGTGGCTGACTTTTTCTCCTTGCCCACGTGGAACTCAACACGTACAAAATGTGTCTCATTAGAGACCATTACAATGTCCCTGAGGTGTGACTTTCCTTTGTAATGACACGCAGCACCACCCTTGTTAGCGCTGCCCGTCTTTTGACATCATTGGTTAGCTGGCTGCGCCTGTGCATCTCCCCTGCTCGAAACAACGCCCCTCGGTGTCTTATTTTTTTGGACAGCGAGGGTGTGATTGATGGGCATGTGCAGTGCATATGTTTGCCTGTGTTCACTCATCTCCTTCCGCCTTCTTCAGACTGGGTGTCCTCATGGCCGCGGCAGGCGATAAGGGATCAGATGAGGCCGCCCAGTCTGAAGCAGGTGTAAGGACATGTGTGAGCGTCAAACATATTTACTGCACAAGGCCACGAACCCCAGCCACGCAGTGTGATTTTTTGAAAACACACTGTGGGTCTGGGATTCATGTCCATCGCTAACCGCAACGGCCAACATAAAATGAGGTCAGAAGACAGTAAGCGCTCACAGCGCATGGCCAAGGGATCACACAATAGCGCAGACTCCTGTACAGCAAATAACAATGCTCAGGAATCTGCGCACAGCAGCTATGTGTTAATTTTGACACCTGTGCTGCATCTCCGTAAAAAGGAAAGTCACGCCTCCACTACTGTTTGACAGTATAATGGGCTAAATAGTGTACGTGTTTTATTCATCGTGTGCAAGGAGCAAATTAAATAGAGCAACCTTTTACTTGTGCAGCATTAATGCTGCACAAGGTGTGGCTCTTGTACCTTGCAACACCTGAGGGGGGGGTTAAAGGTAACCTTTGAAATAGGTTCAACTAGGCTTCGGCCTACACTCTGCTCCTCTCCTCCTCCTGCTGACCCTGGGCTCTAACAACGCTAGTTTTTGCCCGGAAATGCTAGCTGCACAGAGAAAAACACCAGCCAATGTGTTAGTGGGGTTCAGCAACGCCCGCTGTTCCCCCGCTGTGTAGCCGGCATCGTGTCCAGCAAAAGCCACGCTGGCACAACCGACCAAAAGCTGCCACCAGTGCAGGCTTTGGCCTACACTTTGCTCCTCTCCTCCTCCTGCTGACCCTGGGCTCAAACACCGCTAGTTTTTGCCCGGAAATGCTAGCTGCACAGAGAAAAACACCAGCCAATGTGTTAGTGGGGTTCAGCAACGCCAGCTGTTCCCCCGCTGTGTAGCCGGCATCGTGTCCAGCACAAGCCACGCTGGCACAACCGACCAAAAGCTGCCACCAGTGCAGGCTTCGGCCTACACTTTGCTCCTCTCCTCCTCCTGCTGACCCTGGGCTCTAACACCGCCAGTTTTTGCCCGGACATGCGATCTGCACAGAGAAAAACACCAGTCAATGTGTCAGTGGGGTTCAGCAACGCCAGCTGTTCCCCTGCTGTGTAGCTTGCAACGTGACCTGCAAACGCCACGCAGGCACATGAACTGAAATTGAAGGGAGCCTGGCCCCCACCCCCAGGTGTTTCTATGTATAACAGCCACCTTGTACAGCAGTACTGCTGCATTTGTACAAGGTGGCTGATGTTTTCTCCTTGCCCACGTGGAACTCAACACGTACAAAATTTGTCTCATTAGAGACCAATGCTAATGTCCCTGAGGTGTGACTTTCCTTTTTAATGACACGCAGCACCCCCATTGTTAGCGCTGCCCGTCTTCTGACATCATTGGTTGGCTGCCTGTGCCTGTGCGTCCGCCCTGCCCGACACAACGCCCCTCGTTGTCTCATATTTTGGATGCGAGGGTGTTATTGATGGGCATGTGCAGTGCATATGTTCGCCTGTTTTAAGTCACCTCCTTCCGCCTTCTTCAGACTGGGTGTCCTCATGGCCGCGGCATGCGATAAGGGATCAGATGAGGCCGCCCAGTCTGAAGCAGGTGTAAGGACATGTGTGAGCGGCAAACATATTTAGTGCACAAGGGCAAGAATCCCAGCACCGCAGTGTGATTTTTTAAAAAAACACTGTGGGTCTGGGATTCATGTCCACCGCTAACCGCAACGGCCAACATGAAATGAGGTCATAAGACAGGAAGCGCTCACAGCGCATAGCCAAGGGATCACAAGAGCGCAGACTCCTGTACAGCAACTAACAACGCTCAGGAAGCTGCGCCCATGCAAAAAGGTGTTATTTTCGACACCTGTGCTGCTTTTCTTTAAAAAGACAAGTCACGCCTCCACTACTGTTTAACAGTATAATGGGCTAAATAGTGTACGTGTTGCATTCAGCGTGTGCAAGTAGACGAATTAATAGAGCAACCTTTTACTTGTGCAGCATTAATGCTGCAGAAGGAGTGGCTCTTGTACTTTGTAACACCTGAGGGGGGGTTAAAGGTAACCTTTGAAATTGGTTCAACTAGGCTTCGGCCTACACTCTGCTCCTCTCCTCCTCCTGCTGACCCTGGGCTCTAACAACGCTAGTTTTTGCCCGGAAATGCTAGCTGCACAGAGAAAAACACCAGCCAATGTGTTAGTGGGGTTCAGCACCGCCAGCTGTTTCCCCGCTGTGTAGCCGGCATCGTGTCCAGCACAAGCCACGCTGGCACAACCGACCAAAAGCTGCCACCAGTGCAGGCTTCGGCCTACACTTTGCTCCTCTCCTCCTCCTGCTGACCCTGGGCTCTAACACCGCCAGTTTTTGCCCGGACATGCGATCTGCACAGAGAAAAACACCAGTCAATGTGTCAGTGGGGTTCAGCAACGCCAGCTGTTCCCCTGCTGTGTAGCTTGCAACGTGACCTGCAAACGCCACGCAGGCACATGAACTGAAATTGAAGGGAGCCTGGCCCCCACCCCCAGGTGTTTCTATGTATAACAGCCACCTTGTACAGCAGTACTGCTGCATTTGTACAAGGTGGCTGATGTTTTCTCCTTGCCCACGTGGAACTCAACACGTACAAAATTTGTCTCTTTGAGACCATTCCACTGTCCCTGAGGTGTGACTTTCCTTTCTAATGATACGCAGCACCCCCCTTGGTAGCGCTTCCCGTCTTCTGACATCATTGGTTGGCTAGTTGCGCCTGTTCGTCCGCCCTGCCTGAATAAAATGCTCCTCGTTGTCTTACTTATTTTGACTGCGAGGGTGTGATTGATGGGCACGAGCAGTGCATATCTTCGCCTGTCTTAACTCATCTCCTTCCGCCTTCTTCAGACTGTGCAGCCTCATGGCCGCGGCATGCGAGAAGGGATCAGCAGAGGCCGCCCAGTCTGAAGCAGGTGTAAGGACGTGTGTGAGCGGCCAAAATATTTACTGCTCAAGGCCACGAATCCCAGCACCGCAGTGTGGCTTTATGAAAAGACACTGTGGGTCTGGGATTTATGGCCATCGTTAACCGCACCGGCCAACATGAAATGATGTCATAAGATGGGCAGCGCTAACAGGGCATTGCCAAGGGATAACACAAGAGCAGGAAAGAGAAGGAGATCCAGCTCAACGAAATAGTGAAAAATCCATAGTTTATTTCACTTAAAATATAGTGAAAGGACAAAACATCAGCATACAAAAAAATATTATAAAACCAAGGTCAACGCGTTTCCGGTGACTAAGCACCCTTAATCATGATACCTGGTACAAGACATGTCTATACTTTTATACTAGTATCCGGTTATCGCTCCGGTGCTGCAATTGGTGGAATTGTCTAATCAAGCAAAAATAGACACACATGATAATGGAAGCAAGACAAGCTTGATAGAAGCACAAAAACAAATGTTTAAGTTAAACAAAAAAGCAGAGAAAACAGAAATAGCATAAGATACAAAAACTATATACAAAATGAAAAATGAAATAACATTACCATAATCATTGAATAAATCCAAAAATATAATGGTAAAATAATATGTACAGTGTCATATGTTGTGAACCCACATAACAATATAAAGCTTGAGTTGCTAGATATTATTTGTAAACCCTCGGAATACTAATAAAATGCCCTAGTACCTTTATACATAGCGGGTATGTGAACCCGCTATGTATAAAGGTACTAGGGCATTTTATTAGTATTCCGAGGGTTTACAAATAATATCTAGCAACTCAAGCTTTATATTGTTATGTGGGTTCACAACATATGACACTGTACATATTATTTTACCATTATATTTTTGGATTTATTCAATGATTATGGTAATGTTATTTCATTTTTCATTTTGTATATAGTTTTTGTATCTTATGCTATTTCTGTTTTCTCTGCTTTTTTGTTTAACTTAAACATTTGTTTTTGTGCTTCTATCAAGCTTGTCTTGCTTCCATTATCATGTGTGTCTATTTTTGCTTGATTAGACAATTCCACCAATTGCAGCACCGGAGCGATAACCGGATACTAGTATAAAAGTATAGACATGTCTTGTACCAGGTATCATGATTAAGGGTGCTTAGTCACCGGAAACGCGTTGACCTTGGTTTTATAATATTTTTTTGCATGCTGATGTTTTGTCCTTTCACTATATTTTAAGTGAAATAAACTATGGATTTTTCACTATTTCGTTGAGCTGGATCTCCTTCTCTTTCCTGTTCGTCTACACCCTGACACAGCGGTTCCGTGCTCCGAGCTCTTGGGAATGTCGGTATGGTGAGCTGGATTTTGTTTTTTCCCATAACACAAGAGCGCAGACTCCTGTACAGCAAATAACAACACTCAGGAAGCTGCGCCAAGCACCAAGGCGTTATTTTGGACACCTGTGCTGCGTCTCATCAAAAAACCAAGTCACGCATCCACTACAGTTTGACTGTAGAATGGGGTAAATTGTGTACGTCTTTCATTCAGCGTGTGCAAGTAGACAAATTAATAGAGCAACCTTTCACTTGTGCAGCATTAATACTGCACAAGGTGTGTCTCTTGTACTTTGTAACACCTGAGGGGGGGTTAAAGGTTTCCTTTGAAATTGGTTCAACTAGGCTTCGGCCTACACTCTGCTCCTCTCCTCTTCCTCCTGCTTCAACACGGGCTCTAACATCGCTAGTTTTTGCCCGCAAGTGCTAGCTGCACAGAGAAAAACACACGCCATTGTGTTAGTGGGGTTCAGCAACGCCAGCTGTTCCCCCAGTGTGTAGCCGGCAAAGTGTCCTGTAAACGCAACGCAGACACAAAGCTGCCTCCAGTGCAGGCTTCGGCCTACACTCATCTCCCCCTGCTTACCCTTTGCTCCAACACCGCTAGTTGGGGCTCTAGGAAGACAATCTTTAATAGGCAAGGCAACGCATCTGGGTTCCAGCACCGCCAGCTGGTTCTCGGCAGTGTTCTTGTCACAGGTACTCCCTCGTGCCAAGCCTGGTTTCAGCACCGTCAGCTGTTTCCGGGTTGTGTCAAGCTCACTGAGACGCCTATGCTTGCCCCGTCGTGTTGCGGTCGAGTTAGCCAACTCCAGGGTGCCTCCAGTTTAGGAGCTTCCTATGTGGGCTGCGTGAACTGGTAGTCAAGGCTGGTTCTGTAGTGCCAGTAGGCCCAGCTCCCCCTGTAGGACTGTTGGGGTTCGGTAACTGCGGCTGCCTCGCGGCCTAGCTGTTCTCTCCTCTCCTGTGGGCCTTCGGGTCCACCACCTGGTTCCAGCACTGTCAGCTGGTTCCGGGCCGAGCCTTTGGCTTAGGTGCCTCCTCCTGGGTATCCGAGTTCCGCCAACGCCTGGCGGTCCTCGGTAGTGCTTTTAAGCGCGGGCACCTACAGCTTAGTAACCGGGTTCCAGCACCGTCAGCTGGTCCTCGGTCGTGCCATTGGCTCTTGCACACTGGGGCAACGCATCCGGGTTCCAGCACCGCCAGCTGGTTCTCGGCAGTGTTCTTGTCACAGGTACTCCCTCGTGCCAAGCCTGGTTTCAGCACCGTCAGCTGTTTCTGGGTTGTGTCAACTTCACTGAGACGCCTATGCTTGCCCCGTCGTGGTGCGGTCGGGTTAGCCAACTCCAGGGTGCCTCCAGTTTAGGAGCTTCCTATGTGGGCTGCATGAATTGGTAGTCAAGGCTGGTTCTGTAGTGCCAGTAGGCCCAGCTCCCCCTGTAGGACTGTTGGGGTTCGGTAACTGCGGCTGCCTCGCGGCCTAGCTGTTCTCTCCTCTCCTGTGGACCTTCGGGTCCACCACCTGGTTCCAGCACCGTCAGCTGGTTCCGGGTTGTGTCAAGCTCACTGAGACGCCTATGCTTGCCCCGTCGTGGTGCTGTCGGGTTAGCCAACTCCAGGGTGCCTCCAGTTTAGGAGCTTCCTATGTGGGCTGCGTGAACTGGTAGTCAAGGCTGGTTCTGTAGTGCCAGTAGGCCCAGCTCCCCCTGTAGGACTGTTGGGGTTCGGTAACTGCGGCTGCCTCGCGGCCTAGCTGTTCTCTCCTCTCCTGTGGACCTTCGGGTCCACCACCTGGTTCCAGCACCGTCAGCTGGTTCCGGGCCGAGCCTTTGGCTTAGGTGCCTCCTCCTGGGTATCCGAGTTCCGCCAATGCCAGGCGGTCCTTGGTAGTGCTTTTAAGCGCGGGCACATACAGCTTAGTAACCGGGTTCCAGCACCGTCAGCTGGTCCTCGGTCGTGCCATTGGCTCTTGCACACTGGGGCAACGCATCCGGGTTCCAGCACCGCCAGCTGGTTCTCGGCAGTGTTCTTGTCACAGGTACTCCCTCGTGCCAAGCCTGGTTTCAGCACCGTCAGCTGTTTCCGGGTTGTGTCAAGCTCACTGAGACGCCTATGCTTGCCCCGTCGTGGTGCGGTCGAGTTAGCCAACTCCAGGGTGCCTCCAGTTTAGGAGCTTCCTATGTGGGCTGCGTGAACTGGTAGTCAAGGCTGGTTCTGTAGTGCCAGTAGGCCCAGCTCCCCCTGTAGGACTGTTGGGGTTCGGTAACTGCAGCTGCCTCGCGGCCTAGCTGTTCTCTCCTCTCCTGTGGACCTTCGGGTCCACCACCTGGTTCCAGCACCGTCAGCTGGTTCCGGGCCGAGCCTTTGGCTTAGGTGCCTCCTCCTGGGTATCCGAGTTCCGCCAACGCCAGGCGGTCCTTGGTAGTGCTTTTAAGCGCGGGCACCTACAGCTTAGTAACCGGGTTCCAGCACCGTCAGCTGGTCCTCGGTCGTGCCATTGGCTCTTGCACACTGGGGCAACGCATCTGGGTTCCAGCACCGCCAGCTGGTTCTCGGCAGTGTTCTTGTCACAGGTACTCCCTCGTGCCAAGCCTGGTTTCAGCACCGTCAGCTGTTTCCGGGTTGTGTCAAGCTCACTGAGACGCCTATGCTTGCCCCGTCGTGGTGCGGTCGAGTTAGCCAACTCCAGGGTGCCTCCAGTTTAGGAGCTTCCTATGTGGGCTGCGTGAACTGGTAGTCAAGGCTGGTTCTGTAGTGCCAGTAGGCCCAGCTCCCCCTGTAGGACTGTTGGGGTTCGGTAACTGCGGCTGCCTCGCGGCCTAGCTGTTCTCTCCTCTCCTGTGGGCCTTCGGGTCCACCACCTGGTTCCAGCACCGTCAGCTGGTTCTAGGCAGTGTCTTTTGCTCTTGTACCTTCTGCTCCCCATCCTGGTTCCAGTAACGTCAGCTGGTTCCGGGCAGAGCCTTTGGCTTAGGTGCCTCCTTCTGGGTATCCAAGTTCCACCAACGTCAGGTGGTCCTTGGTAGTGCTTTCAGGCACGGGTACCTCCTGCTTAGTAACCGGGTTCCAGTAACGTCAGCTGGTCCTCGGTAGTTCCATTGGCTCTTGGACCTTCGGCTACCCATCCGGGTTCCAGTACCGTCAGCTGGTTCTCGGCAATGTCTTTTGCTCTTGTACCTTCTGCTCCCCATCCTGGTTCCAGTAACGTCAGCTGGTTCCGGGCAGAGCCTTTGGCTTAGGTGCCTCCTTCTGGGTATCCGAGTTCCGCCAACGTCAGGCGGTCCTTGGTAGTGCTTTTTAGCACGGGTACCTCCTGCTTAGTAACCGGGTTCCAGTAACGTCAGCTGGTCCTCGGTAGTTCCATAGGCTCTTGAACCTTCGGGTAGCCATCCGAGTTCCAGTTCCATCAGCTGGTTCTTGGCATTTTCTCAGCCTTCTTGTACCTTCTGCTACATTTCCAAGTTTAAGACCCTAAAGTCGACGACCCGGAAGACCACCCCGATGACGACGACGACGACGACCCGGAAGACCACCCCGATGACGACGACGACGACGGCGGAGACGACGACGACGACGGCGGAGACGACGACGGCGGAGATGACGACACTGAAGACGACGACCCTGGAGACGACGACATGGAAGACCGAGAAGCAGAAGAACAAGAGGCTGCAGAACAAAGAGCAAAAGAACATTAAGCATAACACTTAATATCAGAGCAAAAGATATTATCTAAATTATATGCAGAAGAAGACTAAGCAGTGTATGGGGGTGAGTCCGTTCCTCCTCGTGGTGCCCCTGGATAAAGCCTGATGCTGCAGGCCAAACTGAACGCGGACAAATGTAACTTTTGTGACTGGCAGAACGGAAGGTGTAATCTTCCAACTTTTATAGATAACAACTACGGGAATGCCTGTCACAAATGAGAATATGATGAAGAAGTAGAATAGGAAGAATAATAACAGTGGAATAAAAAGAATATGTAGAATAGGAAGAATAATAATAGTTGAAGAAAATGAATATGAAGAATGTAATAAAAAAAAAAAAATAGGTAGAAGATGAAGAAGATGAATAAGGTGAAGAAGTTGATGTCAAAGATGCTGATGATGATGAAGATGAAAGTGTGGGAAAAGGAAAAAAAAGAAGGGGAAGGTCGTGGAATAGTGAAACATCAATATCTGACAAAATAAAAAAAAATTTACATAGTCAATATCTTTTTCAATCCGAAAGTCTTTAAAAAAAAAAAAATCATGCTATTCTATTTGATTGGGCTAATCCTCATTGCCTTTAATGTCTCCGCCACCTCCCCCAATACATCCTACATTATTCTTAGTTGTTTTCCTTCATGTAGAATGAACCTACAAGGAAAGAAAGGGTTTATTTTAATTCCGATATTTTGGTCCCATTGACTTGCATTGGGATCGGGTATCGGTATCGGCGATATCCGATATTTTTTGAATATCGGCCGATCCAAACCGATACCGATACTTTCCGATATCGGAAGGTATCGCTCAACACTAGTGATAACCTGCCAAAGGGAATCTCACTTGTCTCCAGACATAGCACTACCCTCCCCGAGAGGAAGGCAGCACTACTATGGTACCTGAACTCCTGGAGTACCATATATATATATATATATATATATACAGTTAAAACCAGAAGTTTACATACACTATATAAAAAGACACATCTCCATGTTTCTCTCAATATCTGACACTGAATCAGAATAAACCTTTCCCATTTTAGGTCGAATAGGATTACCATAATTATTAATATTTGCCAAATGTTAGAATAATGAGAGAGAATGTTTTAAGGCATTTTTATTACTTACTTCAAAGTGAAAAGCTTACATACATTTCATCAGTATTTGGTACCATTGCCCTTAAACTGAATGGCTTGGGTCAAACAGTTGGGATATCCTTCCACAAGCTTCTCACAATAGTAGGTCGGAATTTGGGCCCATTAATCCTGACAAAACTGGTGTAACTGATCCAGGTTTGTAGGTCACCTTGATCTCACCTGCCTTTTCTGCTTTGCCCATAAATTTTCAATAGGATTGAGATCAGGATTTTGTGATGGCTGCTCCAAAACATTGACTTTGTTATCCTTAAGCCACTTTGTTACCATTTTGGCAGTATGCTTCGGGTCATTATCCATTTGGAAGACCCATTTCCGCCCAAGCTTTAACTTCCTGGCTGATGTCTTGAGATGCTGCTTCAGTATTGCCACATAATCTTCTTTTCTCATGATGCTATTTATTTTGTGAAGTGCACCAGTCACTCATTCAGCAAAACAACCCCACAACATGATACTGCCACCACCGTGTTTCACAGTTGGGATGGTGTATAAACATATAGATATACAGTACCTCTATATATTTATAGTTCTGTATATGCTTCTAATGAACATACATGGGATCCAAGAAGTATCGTTTCTCCTTGCGGAGAGTGACATGTTAAGCATGTCGAGATGAGGAAACTTAAAGCCGCAATGCTCCTCTGGGAAATATGCAAATTGTCTCTTCAGAGAGGAAGAGGACTAGAACTCTAGTGCCATCTATTGGAAGTAGCAATCCTAACAGTCAATGTGCCTTGTCACATGACTTAGGATTACAGCCAAACCAGATCTCAATTTGCAGACACTGTGTTTTTGGATACTGCCCCTCGTCAGTGCAAAGTGGAGATCTGGTGTGACTGTGTAAGAGGCGTCTGACCGGGATCTAAGAAGTATCGTTTCTCCTTGCAGAGAGTGACATGTTAAGCATGTCGAGATGAGGAGACTTAAAGCCGCAATGCTCCTTAATAAAATGATATGTATTGATTTTTTCCAGAGTTCAATTTACAAATATTATTTAAAAGTACAAACAGAAAAATGTTTTAAATACCTTACCAAAATTAACTTCTACATCTTTGCCTATGCGGCACCCCAGGGTCCTGGTCGTCACAGTGGTATTGCTTTCCTCTCGGGGAGAGTGATGCTACGTTTGGAGGCAATGAAGGAGAACTCTTTGTCAGGTAACACAATGCATGCAACATGTTCACACTCCAGACCAGAAGGGGGAGCTCTAAGCTTGTTTAAGGTGAACTCCCCTATAAGAACATCCTGATCTGGAGGGAAAGGGTTCAGTTCCTGTCAGAAAGACAGGGGGAAAGGAAGCAGAGGAGCCCTGTGGCCTGAAGTGCTGCAGCTTTTAGGAAACAGACAGATAGAAAGCAGAACATATTGCAGCAAGCATGAATGAAGTCAGAGCAAAGGAGAGGCTATCAGAGGAAGACCAGCCAGGAGCAGGCTGCCTCCTTCTGAGGTGCAGAAATCCGGTAGCCGGAATACCGAGGGAGTAAGGATCTCTACGCTTTACTTCAGAGACCGGCAGGACAGCTATTTTCACGTTACCTGTCTGACCTATACCCAGGAGGCACAGTGGCAACTCTCAGAGGCTGGGGCATGCTAGAGTCCCTGTAAAACGCCTCAAGCCACTAGTCTTACGGGTTTTGTCTTATCCGACCATGGGGGACAGAGAGAGAGACATTACATCTGTGAGGACCTTATATGAAGCTAATGCAATAAGGGACTACACCATTACTACACAAGGGAAGGCTATTGATTTCCACCTGGACAAGGGGACTCTGGACTTGCCTCCAAACCGGCCAGACTCTGCCTGCCCTGTGATCTGGTGCTCTGGACTGTGGATGCTGAAGTCTTCAGTAAAGGTAAAGAGACTGCAACCTTGTGTCCTCGTTGTTCTCTGTGCCTCTCAGCATCCTACCATCTACACACTGGGAAGCCCTGGGGACAGACTTCACCTGTGGGAAGGTATACCATCTTGCTGCCATAACATCACCCCAGCGGACCCCTTAAAGCAGCGTCGGTCACCCTGACCAAATACCACAGGTGGTGTCACGAACACCCTTTAAAGACCTTTCCCTTTTACACAGACGTCCCAGGGCCATGGACTGGGTCAGCCACCGTGATATCCCCCTGTGAACCGCAGGACCCAGTACCGAGTACCCCACGGCCCCATGGAGGTGATCCAACTTTGGCATTACAAACAGGATCTACTAAACTCCGTGAATCGGGTCATGTGCGCCTAAAAGACTATGCCTAACTGATTTGTGCTAAAAGACTGTGCATTGCGCATTGCCGCCAAGAATTGCTGCCAGAACTGCCGCACCGCGTGGAGCGCGAGGGGCAGGAGACATACCTTTGTGGGCAGAGCTAACCAAAAAGAGCATGAAGCAGGAAGAACGGGTGCCGCGCTGCTGTCTGGAATGCCGAAGTGAAGACGTCGTACAGCGGAGCCGCAAAAGGAGATACCGGCTTCTATCAGGTTAGCAAGGGGAAAGAGCTATGTCTAATCCAGAAGGGGAGTTGGTGTCAGTCGCAGCAGCAGACCTAATAGCACCCCCCGACCTCGCAGCAGACGTGCCCGCAGGCCCAGTGATGCCCCTGAGCCCGTGGAGAATGCAGCTGCCATCCTCATACCGCCAGTCGAGGCCGCAGCTCCCATAGACCGGCAAGACACCGCCACAGCTGCAGCGGCCATCATGCCCTTGTCCATGCCATACCTACCTGGAGCAGCCTGGCTCCCACAATATTCTGGAGAATCGCATACATTAGATGACTTTGATGAAATACAATGTAGCCTGTTTGAAGTTTATCCCTTGACAGAACATCAGAAGATTAACATTTTGATTGGCCAACTGTTCGGAGCGGCCCTGAGGGAGATGAAATCCTGGCCAGCGGTGGATAAAAGGACTGTGCAGCAGATCTTTGCTAAGCTTAAAGTTACTTTTGACACCCGCACTGCTGCAGAGATAAAAATGAGGTTCTTCGGGTGTAAATAAAAATCCCAAGACAGTATAAGGGATTATGCTCTTAATTTGCAAGAGGCACCCCGGGCTGTTAATCATGTAGACCCTAACAGCGTACAGGATGCAGATAAACTTTTGAAAGAGCAGTTCATTGAGGGACTCCTGTCCCCCACCCACAGGGCGCAATTACGTATTACATGCAGTCCCTACTGGAGGCCCCCAATGTGAAGATCAAGCTGGCTTCCAGACCGGAGGATGTTCCCTGGCGACGACAGAAGAGGATCCCGCCAACCAGAGGAAGAGACAACGATCGCTTTCATCAGGACGGACAACCCATCTGCCGCCGCTGCAATCAGGCAGGCCACATTGCAAGGTACTGTCATTTAAACGAGCAACCCCTGGGGCAGAGGACCAATCCCCAGGAGTAGGATGACCAGGCCCAAACAACTGGCGAGCCAAATACGTGGGAAGATGACCTGTTCTCCCCATTTTGATTGTCGGCATCCCCATGAACGCTTTGTTGGACACTGGTTCTCAGGTGACTAATCACAACCCTAACCTTAACCCTAATCCCAAACCTAACCCTAATCCCAAGCGTAACCCTAATGCCAACCCTAACCCTAATACCAACACTAATCCAAACCCTAACCCTAATCCCAACTCTAACCCTAACTTTAGCCCCAACCCTAGCCCTAACTTTAGCCCCAACCCTAACCCTAGCCCTAAGGCTACTTTCACACTTGCGTCGTTTGGCATCCGTCGCAATCCGTCGTTTTGGACAAAAAACGGATCCTGCAAATGTGCCCGCAGGATGCGTTTTTTGCCCATAGACTTGTATTGCCGACGGATCGTGACGGATGGCCACACGTCGCGTCCATCGTGCACTGGATCAGTTGTGTTTTGGCGGACTTTCGGCACAAAAAAAACGTTCAATGTAACGTTTTATTGTACGTCGCGTCCGCCATTTCTGACCGCACATGCGTGGCTGTAACTCCACCCCCTCCTCCCCAGGACATAGATTGGGCAGCGTTGAAAAACTACATCCGCTGCCCACATTGTGCACAATTTTCACTACATTGCGACGGCCCCGTACCAACGTAAGTGTGAAAGAAGCCTAACCCTAAATTTAGCCCCAAACCTAACCCTAAATTTAGCCCCAACCCTAACCCTAGCCCTAACCCTAACCCTAACCCTAGCCCTAACCCTAACCCTAACCCTAGCCCTAACCCTAATTTTAGCCCCAACTGCTCTTCTCCTGCCGGCCAGCAGATGGCGACAGATGGCGGGCGCACTGCGCATGCGCCCGCCATTTTCTTTTGCCATGAAGACGCCGGCGGCCAGGAGGAGCAGCAGAAGGACCCAGGGACACCGGTAAGTATGGCAGGGTCCCCGAATCCCCCTATTTCTCTGTCCTCTGATGTGCGATCACATCAGAGGACAGAGAATTACAGATTACTTTTTCTTTTTTTTTTTTTGCGGTCGCCCGTAAACAGTTAATTACCGGCGATCGCAAAACAGGGGTCGGTAGAACCGACCCCGATCATGTTCTTTGGGGTCTCGGCTACCCCCGGCAGCCGAGACCCCAAAGATTCTCCCGGTGCCGGGCGGCGGGCGCACTGCGCATGCGCCCGCCATTTTTTTGCTGGAAAAAGATGGCGGCGCCCATCGGGAGCCACGAGGAGCACCGGGGGAGACAGGTACGTATTGGGGGGCTACCTGGGACCCCATTTCTCTGTCCTCTGATGTGCGATCACATCGGAGGACAGAGAAATTAAAAAGAAATCACTTTTTTTTTTTGCGATCGCCGGTAAACGGTTAATTACCGGCGATCGCAAAAGCGGTGTCGGTAAAAAAAACCCTGAATCATGTTCTCTGGGGTCTCGGCTACCCCCGGCAGCCGAGACCCCGGAGAAAATCGGACTCTGGGGGCGCTATTTACTTTTTCCACAGCGCCGTTAATTAATTTAACATAGGTTTATACAAATTCAATTTTATGGGAAAGGATTAGTTGCACATTATGTGTAATAATGTAATTATAGTACGTTTGTAAATTATGTACTAGCAGTCACTTTTCACTTGATTTGGGCTACATTAAATCTGTTGTCCACATGTATACACTGTACAAAAACTTAATAGTTCAGAGGCATAGTTGTACGAACAAAATTCACATAGTGTAGGAGCATAGGAGATGCTGGGATAGTGCGCATGCGCTGCTGGAGGTTGCTCCGAACATCCTCCCTCCGACATTGTAACGGACGGAGGTGCTACCAATCAGCTGTTGCTGTGGTGGTTCCTTTGATCCGTTGGTCGGAGGTGAGGGGATGTTCTGGTGGGGGTGACGTCAGTGCGGGATGCGCCATTTGAGTTCCGGTTTCCCTGTATCTACTAGTTCACGGGCACCATATAGACTATGATAGATATAAGGCCGTTTGCACAGTATGATGTAATTTTGTTTTTTATCGATATTTGTAATTAGGAATATTGGCACTGATAGGGTAGTAATAACTTTTCGATATAGAATAGAAGGTAGTGTTATCAAAGTATACGTATTATTATAATAGAAAAATGTGACCCAGACATTATGTTTTGGGCAGGATGTCATAAAGGGGTTTACATTTATACTCTATATATGAGGGTTAGATATTATCATTGGTTCTTCACATAAGGAGCAGTGGCTTTCAGACGTTATCATGGGCGCATGCGCAGGTTACAGCTACCTGGGGCATCCTCTGTTTACAAGACGGCGGCGTTAGCTTCCCCACCGATCTATGATGGGGGTGGTTTTACGATACGTAAGCTAGATAGAGGGAGGTCTTTGGAGAGTGATGTCAGCGGCTGAAGTACGGTAATAACCTAGGTCTTTTAAGTCACATATCACTTGGGCATCAGGCAAACTATATGGCGATGGAGCATACCGCAATGTTGTTTCATATTTTTTCATGTTTATTTATAGATTATTTATATATATAAGTGTGGTAATGGTATAACATTAAATCAGAAGTATCGTCAGACTATGGGCGGAGTTATAAACAGACATAAGAATAAGAGAGTGACGTACATGTCTAAATTGCCGTATCTACCTATGTCTTTTGTTCTACAAACTAGTCGGGCATTGGGATGATTATGTTGCGATGTGGGATACCGCAGCATTGTCATGCAAAATTATTTAATATTTGTCTCTATACATATAAATATGATAGTGGTATAACTGAAACCGGAAGTAGCGTCAGATATGGGCAGGAATACTTTAGATGTAGGAAGAGGTGTGAGTGGATGATTTCCAAGACTTAATTTACATCAGGTCTCTGATTGGGCAATAGACATATATAAAAATCTCAGCCTCCTTGGCAAAAAACACGCCCCTGGAAGAAGGATCGGCGAAACGCAGCGTCGGGGTGAGACAGCAGGGTGGACACGCAGATCCAGGTATTTCTAAGCAGATATGCACTCCAAATTTTGTGACAGCTTTGTGCGATAGATAGAGATGGGGAGAGTCTGTCTGTATGCCCTCTCGACATGGGTAATAACCAATATGGGATTCAGTGTTTTGTGAACAATAGGATTATATCCATTAGATATGGTATATGCATTTTTTTGCATCCTATAAAGAGAGAGTTATTTTGAAATATCTTAGGATCAATATGGTGTGTCAACGCTGCTGTCTTTTTCTAGTTTTGACTTGAGGCACTGGAAAAACACTTGTTGAATATTTTGATGTTTTTTAGATATATTTAATAAACTTGATTTATTTTAGATTTTCGCTCCTTGTTCCTTCATTGGTTCTGTGTTGCTAAGATGTATACGGAGTGTAACACATAGAGATTTAGGGTTAGTGGTAAGGTCTAACATGTATATGTTGAAGATGAAGGAGGCTGGGGTAATCAGAAATAGTTGTAGCCCCTGGGCAGCTCCCTTAGTCCTCGTCAGGAAAAATGACGGCACCATGAGAATGTGTGTAGATTATAGGCAGATAAACCGCATTACACACAAAGATGCATACCCACTGCCCAGAATCGAATAGTAATTAGCTGCTTTAAAATCTGCTAATTACTTCTCTAACTTGGATCTCACCAGTGGGTACTGGCAGGTTCCCGTAGCAGAGGCGGATAAGGAAAAGACAGCCTTCACCATACCGATGGGTCTCTGTGAATTCAACTACATGCCGTTCAGACTGTGCAACGTCCCAGGAACATTTCAGAGGATGATGGAGTGCTGTCTTGGACACAAGAATTTTGAAACCGTCTTTCTGTATCTGGACGATGTCATCATCTTCTCCAAGACTTATGAGGACCATCTGGAGCACCTGGCCAAGGTGTTCGAAGCTCTGTCTAGCTTTGGTCTGAAGGTAAAGCCATCCAAATGCCATCTGTTAAAGCCCAAAGTGAAGTACCTGGGCCATGTGGTGAGCGCTGAAGGAGTGGCCCCAGACCCTGATAAGGTCACTGTGATCAGAGACTGGCCGAAGCCCAACAACCTCCATGAAGGGTAAGAATACTCCATTTGACTGGGACGACGGACTGGAGAGATCATTCACTGGAATGAAGTTGGCTCTGACGGGAGATGAGGTACTGGCTTACCCTGAATATGACCAACCATTTGTGCTGTACACGGACACCAGCAACATGGGACTAGGAGCCGTGTTGTCCCAGGTCCAGAAAGGCAAAGAAAGGGTAATCGCCTATGCCAGCAGGAAACTTCATCCCACTGAAAGGAACCCTGAAAACTACAGTCCCTTTAAGCTGGAGTTCCTCGCCATCGTCTGGGCAGTGATGGAGAGATTCAAGCACGACCTGGCCTCGGCAAGATTCACCGTCTTCACGGATAACAATCCACTGACACATTTGGACACAACAAAACTTGGTGCCTTGGAGCAACGGTGGATGGCCCGGTTGTCCAATTATGATTTCACCATCATGTACCGCGCAGGGCACAAGAATGCGAATACCGATGCATTGTCCAGAATGCCCAACTTGCCAGAGATGGGGGAAGATTCACTCAAAGAAATAGAATTGCCAGCTTTCCATCGCCCCAAGGCAACTCAGTATTCTCATCATGTGAGGAACCGGCACAGAAACAAGTCAGAAGCCACGCTGAATCCCCTGCCCCACCATGGATGGGCAGAGACCCAGGACAGTGACCCCGTGGTCCATCTGGTGAAAGAACTCCTGACGCAGGCAGGCTCACATTCTGGTCCAGATGATCCACAAGAGACGCAACAACTGTGGAAGGAGAAAGGCTAACTATTTATCTACGATGGTAAGCTGTGCCGGAGGAACATTGACCCACGCACTCATGAGTTAGTTTGGCAGATAGAGGTTCCGAGAGAAGATGCGCCAATGGTTCTGGAAGAGTAATACGACAGAGCAGGACACTTCGGATGGAAGAAGTTGGAGAGTCTACTTCGTGGAAGGTTCTACTGAATTGGCATGAGAAAAGCCATCGAAAAGTGATGCCGAGAGTGTGGCCCGTGTAGCCTGCACAGAAAGGACCGTGACAGCCAGAGGGCTCTCCTACAGCCCATAGTCACCAAACAGCCACTTGAACTGGTGGCCTTGGACCATGTGAAGCTAACACCAAGCCGGTCAGGCTATGTCTATGCTCTTGACCATCGTGGATCACTACTCCAGATTCCTCATAGTTGTACCTGTCAAGGATCTGATGGCAAGAACAGCAGCCAAGGCCTTTCAACGGTATTCCTGTAGACCATACGGATATCCTGAGAAGGTACTTACTGATCAAGGACCAGCCTTTGAAGAGGAAGTGTTTCAAGAATTCTGCAACCTGTATGGATGCAGAAAGATCAGAGCACCACCGTACCACCCACAAACCAATGGAGTATGTGAGAAGATGAAGCAAGTAGTGATTGACCTACTGAAAACCTTACCTATACAGGAAAAAAACTTATGGCCAGAAAAGTTGCCAGACTTGGCAGATTTATACAACCACATTCCAATGAATTCCACCAACTGTACTCCAGCATACCTGATGAGAGGAAGATCCAGCAAACTACCTGTTGATCTAGACATGGGAGTCCTAACCCCAGAAAATACCTCATCTGATGCAGATTGGGACACTGAGAGATAACAAAGGTACCGCCAAGTACAAGAGTGCGTAGAAAGAAGTCTATCGCAAGCGACACAAAAGCAAGAGAGAGACTATAACCAACATGCCCCTGCAATTCCCTTATCACCAGGTGAACAAGTATTAAAGCGTAAAAGGAGATTACACAAACTTGATGACCAGTGGGAAGCAGAACCTTACACTATTCTACCTTCCAACTTTGACAACACGAAAGTCTGCCTTATCAGCAAGGATGGAGAAGAAACTTCAACTGCAGTATCCAGAGACCATCTCAAGAAATGGCCTAATAAACTGAGGAACAAAAAAACAGATCCAGGAACATTTCCACCAGTGGAAACAGAAGAAAAGAAGATTCACACTGTTCTTGGAGATTTTCCCCAGTCTTGGACTCAAGTACATCAGGCCATCGTGATACCTGTCTTAACTTTTCCCCAGCTGGAAATACCAGAACAAAATGTGATTCCAGACCATCCTGAACCAGAAGAGACTCTGCACCAACAGGTTCAAGCAGCGAATGTCACCCCATCAGTGAAACCAGAGAATCCACCCTCTGCTATTGGTGAATCTGTCAGACCTATGGTGAATCTAAGAAGGCGCAGACTCTTGCCCAACTTACCTACACAATGCAGGCCTACAGATAGTAAACACACTAGAGGGTCCACTACAGTAACAGCAGACATGTTAGATCAGGAACTATGCAGGTCTACTCGTAGTACCAAAGGTCAAATCCCAGCTCGTTACAGGGATTAAAAGTGTCAATAATTGCTGTTACATGTTTGAATTGCTTGCTTATCTTTGTTACAGGTTTAAAAATAGACATTGCGGTAATGGACAATGCTTACCCAAAAACTTTCATTGTAAATAGTTTGGCACCCTCAAGGTGCACCTTGGTTCTGCCCACTCTGCCGGCGTGGGTAGAGCCTTTCTTTGCTTCATCTGAACAAAGACAAAAACAGATGTCATTTTTATAAACATGTTTTGCAACGTTCAAGTGTCCTCACCTCCCATAAAGGGAAGCCAAAGTTTATAATTGTTTAAATGTTTTTCAAAAATGTTTTTCAAAATGTTTGCATTATTTAACTTGTAAATTGTTGTTTTCTTTTCCCAGTCCGGGAGTACTGGATTTAACGGGGGGAGTGCGGCGCCCCAGGGTCCTGGTCATTGCAGTGGTATTGCTTTCCTCTTGGGGAGAGTGATGCTACATTTGGAGGCAATGAAGGAGAACTCTGTCAGGTAACACAATGCATGCAACATGTTCACACTCCAGACCAGAAGGGGGAGCTCTAAGTCTGTTTAAGGTGAACTCCCCAAAAAGAACATCCTGATCTGGAGGGAAAGGGTTCAGTTCCTGTCAGAAAGACAAAAGGAAAGGAATCATAGGAGCCCTGTGGCCTGAAGTGCTGCAGCTCCTAGGAAACAAACGGATAGAAAGCAGAACATATTGCAGCAAGCGTGAAGGAAGCCAGAGCAAAGGAGAGGATATCAGAGGCAGACGAGCTGGGAGCAGGCTGCCTCCTTCTGAGGCACAGATATCCGGTAGCCGGAATACCAAGGGAGTAAGGATCTCTACGCTCCAAACCGGCCGGACTCTGCCTACCCTGTGATCTGGTGCTCTGGACTGTGGATGCTGAAGTCTTCAGTAAAGGTAAAGGGACTGCAACCTTGTGTCCTCATTCTTCTCTGCGCCTCTCACCATCCTACCATCTACACACTGGGAAGCCCTGGGGATATACTTCTGCAGCGCCCCAGAGTCCTGGTCGTTGCAGTAATGTCGCTCTGCCACTAAGGGGAGTGATGTTATGTCTGATTGCACTAAAGGAGTTCACCTGACCAGGTATCACAGTCACACATTACATTTCACACTCCGGCCAACAGGGGGAGCAAAAGGAACTATGTATTAGGCCACTCTTCACACTCTGGTAAAACTGGGGGTTGGACAGGAAGTTAGGGAGAACGCAGCCTGGGAGAGCTCCAGGGAGGACCTGTCAGGGGTGGGTTCCTGGCAGGTACCTAGCAGAAAGGACAGAACGTTACGGAGCCGCGCCTGCACTACCTTGCGGCGGCATCCTAAGGAAGGACACGAAGCGAAGGATATTGTGGAGAAGTGAGAAACGAGATCACAGCACAAGGAGATAAAACCAGTAGGAGTCATGCCCCGAGATCGGCAACATCCTACTGAGGCGCGCAGCCGGTGGCCGGAATGCCGAGGAAGTAACAGACTTCAAGCATTACTTCAAATAGCAGCAGGACAGTTGATTATAGGTTGGCTGTCTACCTTAAATCACCTAAGCAGACATAGGAGGTAATTGTGGGAGAGGGGCATCCCTGGGGTCCCAGAATAACTCCAGGCCTTCCCGTCAAACGGATGCGTCCTATCCAGATAAACTTGGGGGACGGAGAGAGAGAGAACGAACGAATACGAAAGTTGTGAGGACTATCCTGTGGTGCTCAGCAGGGAAGGACTACAACACACAGGCGCTAGTTGGTAGGCACTGATTTCCACCTGCAAAGGGAACTCTGGATGTGCCTATTCGGACCGGCCGGACTCAGCCAGCCCTGTTAGCAGTGCTCTGGATTGTGGACCCCGAAGTCTTCAGTAAAAAGGTAAAGAGACTGCAACCCTGTGTCCTCGTTATTAACTGCGCCTCACATCATCGCCACCTACACTACTGGGAAGCCCTGGGGATATACTTCACCTGTGGGAAGGTATACCATCTAGCTGCCATTCCATCACCCCAGCGGTCCCCTAAGCAGCGTCAGTCACCCTGACCGAATACCACAGGTGGCATCATGAATCCTTGACAAACTTTCATCACCCTTTCATTGGACGCCCCCTAGCAGGGTCACGGACCGAGTCCAGCCACCGTGACAACCCCAGCACCGAGACAGAGAGGACCGGTACCGAGTACCCCGCGGCCCTGTGTCTGGGGGTGCTCCACTTCACCTGTAGGAAGGTATACCATCTAGCTGCCATAACATCACCCCAGCGAACCCCTTAAAGCAGCATCAGTCCCCCTGACCGAATACCACATTGTAGACTTCTTAATGGTAGTGTAATTGTTGCTATTAATAGAGAAATAGAAACACTAATATGTAGTATTTGCTTTTCATTGTGATTTTTTTTGCACATATGCTTATTCTCAATTGTTGAAATCTTTTTAAAAAGTGTCCCCACCTTTATGAAAACACTAATCCCCATCTAAGCCAGTAAACGCATTACTACAGAGTAAAATGCTATTATGCTATTATTGGTAACAAATGGCAGCAAGACCATAATAGATAATATCAACTAGGTTCCAACGTGTTCCCCCATTGTATAGGGGATCATTAGGGAACACAATTCCAAAATTCTAGTGGGGCAACAAAAAACATAATTACAAATTTAGTGATATGTCAAATATTGCAGATAATTCACACAGGTATAAGGAGGAAAGTATACATACAGTCTACATATATTTCATTGTATGGTCTGTATGTTTGATAAAGGAACAAAAGTATTCTTCTGATACAGGACATAATAAAATCTGAGTTTTCTTCCACAGGTTTGCTCTTTTCATGGATCTTTGTTGATAGGCTGCAGCAGTTATGTCTCAACTAAATCAGACATGACAATTGCAGTCAATTACTAGGCTCAGGGTTAATGTCAATGTAGACAGGCTCATTGTTGAACCCGTAAAGGGTTAGTACCTCATATTTAATTTTTCTTAATGCATACCTAAAGCTATATAAAAACCATTCAAACGAAATCACAGAATCATAGACTGTTAGAGTTGGAATGGACCTCCAGGTTCATCATGTCCAACTCCCTGCTCAATGCAGGATTCACTAAAGCATCTCATGTCTGTCCAGCCTCTGTTTGAAGACTTTCATTAAAGGAGAACTCCCCACCTCTCTTGACAGCCTGTTTCACACATTGATCATCGTAACTGTCAAAAAGTTTTTCCTAACATCTAATCTGTATCTTCTCTCTTTCAGTTTCATTTCATTGCTTCTCGTGTCTCCATGTGCAAATGAGAATAAGGATGACCCCTCTACATTGTGATTAGGGTTGAGTGACTTTTACTTTTATAGGATCGGGTCGGGTTTCACGAAACCCGACTTTTTCAAAAGTCGGGTCGAGTGAAATCGGCCGATCCTATAAAAAAGTCGGGGTCGGCCGAAACACGAAACCCAATGCAGTGCATTGAGTTTCCAATGGTTCCCAAGGTCTGAAGGAGAGGAAACTCTCTTTCAGGCCCTGGGATCCATATTTAAGTGTAAAATAAAGAATTAAAATAAAAAATATTGCTATACTCACCCTCTGACGCGCCCTGGTACTAACCGGCAGCCTTGCTTCCTTAGAATCAGCGCGTGAAGGGCCTTAGATGACGTCGCGGCTTGTGATTGGTCGTGCGACCGCCCATGTGACCGCTCGCGCAACCAATTACAAGCCGTGACGTCACCGAAGGTCCTTCAAGCGCTGATTCTTAGGAAGGAAGTCTGCCGGAAAGAAGCAGGGCGCGTCCGAGGGTGAGTATATACCTAATAGGAATATACTCACCCTCGGACGCGCCCTGCTTCTGCGACCAATCACAAGCCGCGACGTCATCTAAGGCCCTTCACGCGCTGATTCTAAGGAAGCAAGGCTGCCGGTTAGTACCAGGGCGCGTCAGAGGGTGAGTATAGCAATAGTTTTTATTTTAATTCTTTATTTTACACTTAAATATGGATACCGATACCGATTTCTGATATTGCAAACATATCGGAACTCGGTATCGGAATTCCGATACCAGATTCAGAAGATCGCCGACCTCATGGCCGACCCCACACAGGGGTCGGGTTTCATGAAACCCGACTTTGCCAAAAGTCGGCGACTTCTGAATCTGGCCGTCCCGTTTCGCTCAACCCTAATTGTGATATTCCTTCAGATACTTGTAAACAGCTAATAAGTCGCCTCTTAACCTTCTTTTTTGCAAACTAAACATTCCCAAATCCTGTAACTGTTCCTGGTAGGAGTAACTTTGCAGTCTGCTCACCATACCGGTAGCTCTTCTCTGAATTTGCTGCAGTTTTTCAATGTCTTTTTAAAGATGTGTTGCCCAAAACTGGACACAGTTTTCCAGATGAGGTCTGACCAAGGAGGAATAGAGGGGGATAATTACCGCACATGATCTAGACTCTATGCTTCTCTTAATATATCCTAGAACTATGTTTGCCTCTTTTGCTGCTGCATCACACTGTTGACTCATGTTCAGACTGTTATCTATTACAGTAGTATA